>NW_017731532.1:1377827-1379853 GCF_001890085.2 Hipposideros armiger | reverse complement strand
GTTCTCAAACTTTCACAGGGGTCGCCTAAGACCATCGGAAAACACATATTTTCGATGGTCTTAGGAACCGAGACACCGCTCCTCTATCCGTCTCCAGGCCCACATGCAGATACGCCCATATACGAGTACCCGGCGACACCTGTGAAAGGGTCGTTCGATCCCCGAAGGGGTCATGACCACAGGTTGAGAACCGCTGGCATAAGGAATATAGTCAATAATATTGTAATAACTATGTATGGTGTCAGATGGGTACTAGATATATCAGGGTGATCCTTTCGTAAGTTATATAAATGTCTAATCACTATATTGTATACCTGAAACTAATATAATATTGTGTGTCAACTGTAACTGAAAAATAAAAATATATGTATTTTTAAAAATTAAATAAATAAGGTAAGTGGAGACCCAAATACCACCTTTACTACCATGAAAGACCATGATGGAGGGCAAAGTTTAGTGCAGGAGCAAAATGAATTGTAACTGAATTGTAATTGTAACTTTCTGCAGAAGACAGACATGGCAGACTATCCTGGCAGCACTGGACTCTCAGTAGGGAAGAGAAGCCTGCCCGAGAAGAAAAGGAGAAATGTGTGCTCAGTAGGCAAGCTGGGTCCCCAAAAGGTAAAGAAGGAAGAGGTGAACATGCCTAGATTATTTTTCCTGAATTTACCACAGATGTCACTCCTCCTCACCTTGCTTGGAATGAGTAAATGGGCAGAGAAATAAGAAGTTACGCTAATTTAACTCCTTCTACTTGGAAGGAAATACTAGGAAAGAGAAAAACTATTCAGTAGTTCTCCTTCCTGCCCCCACTCCTCCAACATTTCAAGAACCACCAAGCAGGATTCTTTGTGACAAAGTGTCTATGAGTTTTCATATACCTCTAGTAACCCATGGATCATCAGGTTGCAAGTTATAATAAAAATACTTTAATCTTAACAACTGCAACTACATTACCAACTACATTAATTTTCCTGGCGTCTTGATGGCAAATCATTTTCCATTATTTTTTGTGCCTTATTTATTTAACAGTAATTAAATTTTTTTTCTAAACTCCTTAAAAATCAAAGGTCTGCCTTACAACTAATCTGAAGATCAACAAATATGTTCTGGTTAAACAAGTTCATTTTCTTTCAGTCCCAATTCCCTCTCTGTAAAATGGGGTTAAAATACAGTATACATGTGAAGTCCTGTGCATGGTACCTAAATAGCACTCATACTTGTTAGAGGGGGTGGTGATGGTGGATCATGATAATGTCAATGATTTTACTCTTTATGTCATGATTTAACTCCAAGTTATACCCTGAACTTTACGACACCTGTCTGTCTCCAATGCTATCTATGATTTCACACCTGTGCTATTGCAACAGCCCCCTCCGTGGGTAACCTGAGTCTTCTCTTGACCTTCTATAGTGCCCTTCCATAGCAGGCACAGTGATTTTTTTTAAATGTAGAGCAGATCTTATTACTCTCTCATTTGAAGCCCTTCAGTGGCTTTTCATCATTCAGAATAAAATCCAAACTCCTTATCCTGGCCTACAAGTTGGACATGAGCTGGCCCTGACCACCTCTCTAACTTCTCCTACCTCTATTTTCCCACTAGCCCACCACCCCTCACCCATGGCAGCCTCCTTTTTGGGCCTTTTAGAAAATTTAGAGCCCAAAGTCAAAGGGAATTCCTTGTCTTTTAGGCTCCAATTTAAGTCCCCACTCCCTCTACCTAATGTCACTATCATCCTGAATACAGGATACAGAAGACCTAAAAAGCATTATCAACTACCTTAGGTTAATGGACATTTATAGAACATTCTTGCCAACATCAATAGAAAATACTTTCTTTTTTGTACACGGAAAATTTACAAGTAGTGACTACATTCTGGGCCATAAAGCAAACCTCAGCAATTTTGTTTAAAATTTAAATTAAAAAAGCATGTTCTTAGACCATAAAGGAATTAAACTAGAAATGAATAACATAGATATTTGGGAAAGTCCCAAATATTTGGAAATTAAGTAATACAATTCTAAA
>NW_017731532.1:1367018-1377238 GCF_001890085.2 Hipposideros armiger | reverse complement strand
AAATTGAAAACAGAAAAACAATAGAGAAAAATCAGTGAAACCAAAAGCTGGTTCTTTAAACAGATCAATAAGACTAATAAATTGACCAAGTAAAAAAGGGAGAGAAGGCACAATTTACCCATATTGGGAACAGAAGATGAGACATTGCTATAAATCTACATATATTAACAAAACTATAAAGGAATATTACAAACAACTCTACACCCATAAATTTGACAAGTTAGAGGAAACAGACAAGTTTCTTCAAAGGCACACATTACCAAAGTTCACTCAAGGAGAAATTAATAACCTGCATAGTGCCACATTTACTAAAGAAATTGAATTCATAGTTAAAAACCTTCCAACAACAAATATACAAATATATATAAACAAAGATATATGCATGCATAACAGAATGTCATAACAGCTTTATTAAACAATTTTGAAAACTTAGATGAAATAGACAAACTCTTAGAAAAATGACTTACTAGATCTGACTCAAGGAGAAATCACAGTTCTATGAATGGTTCTATAACTATTAAGAGATTTAGGCTATGGTTAATTATCTTCCCACAAAGGAAACACCAGGCCCAGATGGTTTTACTAAATTTTCAAGGAACAAATCATCCCAACTTTACATGAACACTTGCTGTGACTATCAACCCAGTTTGTAAGTGGTCTCTTTGTTTTCTTTCAGGTGTTTTTATGAACAGGGCTTTTTTATATGGTCAGATTTATCATTCTTTTCTTATCTTGTTTACAAATATTTCCTTTCCCAAGTTCAAGAAGATATTAACTTTTGTTTTCTATCAAGAATTTAAATTTTTGCTGTTGACATTTAGGCCCTCAATCTGTCTGGAGTTGATTTTTTATTTTTAGCCTGACAAAATGATCCAATTTCATTTAGGTAAACACTTTTTGTGCAGCTCCGTTTAACAGTTCTCCTTTAACATATTGATCAGACTTCTGATTCTGTCGTTTAATAATATTCTGTACTCATGTAAGTCCCTTGCTGGGCTCTCTATTCTACTTATTGATCAATCTATCTACTTCTACAGTAACATGCATTATCTGATTTACCTTCGCAGAAATTTCTCATGTCTGGTAGGGCCAGGCCTTGTGGCTGTTCCTGGCTCTTTATTCCTCCAGCTTCAATCTCATGGTTAATTGCAATCCTTTCCTTTCAATTACTCTCAACTCCCACGTCCTTCTTCGATTACGTTCACCTGACTATATCCCAGCCCAAGCCTTGTTAAAACCCAGCTCTACCTAGTCACTACACTAATTGAATCTGAAGAACACACAAAACCATACTGACTGATGTAGCTTCATAACTAGTTTCAAATGTGCCCTCAGACCTGTTCAACAATCCTACATTCTCTAGCCAATCTATCATCACACACTTCTAGATTAGGAGGCAAAACTTAATGTTGAAACCTTATCCTTAATATGATGGTATTAGTAAAGTGGGGCCTTTGGAATGTGATTAGGTCATGAGCCCACAAGAATGGGATTACTGCCCTTATAAAGAAACCCCAATATGTCAATTATATCTCAATAAAATTTGAAAAAACAAACAAAACAAAAAATAAATTAAGAGACATCAGAGAGCTGCCGTGGCCCTTCTGCCATTTGAAGTTATAGCAAAAAGAGAGTCACCTATGAACCAGGAAGTGGGCTCTCCACGAGACACTGAATGTTCCAGCAGCACCATGATCTTGGGCTTCCCAGTCTCCAGAACTGTAAGAAATGAATTTCTGTAGTTTATAAGCCACCCAGCCTACCGTAATTTGTTATAGCAGACCAAACGGACTATGACATCATTCCTTAGCAAAGCAAGGGTACTGAAGTTATTTACCCTTTAGTGTTATGAGAATTAAATGAATTAGTACATGTAAGGCACCTAAAATAGTATGTGGCACAAAGTACTATTTAACTCTAGTATCGCTTCCCTGGGTCCTGATTTCACATCCTACCCTCTGTCCTCAAACCTCTTCTCCCTACTCTTCCTCTTCACTGATGACCTTCATGCTTATCTCATTGAGAAAATAGATATCAAAAGAGAACGTCCACATTTCCCATCAACAAATCTTCCACTTTACTTGCAGTTGTACCCCTATACTCTGCCTTCTCTATAACCATAGATAAATTGTTACCATTCCTGAGATCGATTCTTCCACTTGGGCACCCCTCTAGTTTACTCAAGGACTTGCTCATGCAATTATTCTTTCTCTAATGAATTATCCACTTTTTCTTCTCTACTAGAACAATCCCATCAGCATACAAAGATGTCATGAAATCTGCAATCTTAAACCCATCCTGACTCCACAGGCCCCTCCAGATATAGCCCCTTTCCTCTGCCTATTATACAAAAATTATTTGCAAAAACTGTCGGTAGTTGCTGTCTACACTTCCTTCCCTACCATACGCTATTGACTCCAATCAGGCTTACATCTTCACCACTGCATGGGATCCCCACTTGACAAAGTCACCAATAACCTCCACATCACCAAATCCAAAAGACAACTCTCAATTCTCATCTTACCCTCCTTTCACGCTTGCTCACTTCCACATTCTTCACTTGGCTTTGGTTAAAGTACAGCACTGGCACCTCCTTTTCAACCTGTTTTGCCAGCATTGGCCACTCCTTCTCAGTCTGTTTTGCTTCACCTGCTTCTCTTTCATATCACTAAGTTTTGGTAAGCCCAGGGCTCAGACCTCCAACCTTTCTCTGCTCTACCCACAGTCATCCCCTAAGCGGTGTCACTCCGACCCATGGCTTTCAATGCTACCTATTCACCGATGACTCCCCTGAGCTCCGTATCTACACCTGTCCATTTCCCATCCCTACCTGATTGCATAACAGGCATCTCAAATGTAACGCATCCATATCAGAACTCTTGGTTCCCCCTTCTAAATCTGCTCCTCTCCCAGTATTTCCCACTCAGTAAATAACACAACCTGCACGCAATTGTGTAGGTTGAGCTCCTCTCTCACATCCTACAGTCCTTAGCAAATCCTGCTGGCTCTAAAACGGTATCTCTAATCCAACCATTTTTGACCACCTCCATTGAGAATTCAAGCCATCATAATCTTTCAAATGGGCTATTGCAACACTCTCCCAGCTGGCCTCACAGATTCATCTCTGACAGTTTTTTCTGCTCACAATAGCCAGAGTGATCCTACAAAAAACATAAATCCTATCTTGTTACTCCCCTGCTCAAAACTTTCCAGGCATTCACTCACATGAAGAGTAGCAGTCTTCATCATACGGCTTCCCATGACCCTGTGCACCTCGCAAACCTCATCTAGTACCACACTGCTCTTCACTCACGGTGCTCCTCCTCCCCGATCCTTCCGGCTTATAAAGCGCCAGTTCATTCGACTTGTGAATCCCTCATCTTGGAACGCTCTACCCCATACGCTTCTTTGAATGACTCCCTCTCTTCAGGATCTCAGCTCAAATGTCATCTCCACAGAGATGGCTTCTTAAACCACTCTATCCAGAGTAGCCACCCCCATCACCAAGTTCCTGTGATCTAACCAACTGTATTTGCACTTATCACTGTGTAAAACTATCTTGTTTACTTTTAAATATATGTATTTTTCTGCCTTCTCGCACCTAAAATATAAACTTTATAAGAGCAAAATCTTTCACTCCCTTGTTAATTTGTATCCCCAGTGCCTAGAACAGTGCTTGGCACAGACAAGCTATTTTAAAAAATAGTTGTGGGATGAACCAACACGCCAGAAATCTCTATTTCATTCGACAAAAAAAAAAAACCCTCAGATTTAAAGAGTTAATTAATCACCCAAGGTCGCACAACCAGTTAAGTGGCAGCTTTAGGGTTTGAGGCCTGGTTATTTATTTATTTACTTATTTATTTCTGGAGGCCTGTTTTTTAATTACTACATCACATTGCTTCATTAATTTTTTTTTTTTTTCAATTTACCATGGTGCTTGTGAGCAGGAGTTAAGGCTAAGAGATCCAATTTCCCAAACCATTAGCACGAGGCCCAGGCTCTATAACACGGAGACCTCTCCTTCCTCCTACCTAACGCCACTAAGCCCCGCCCCCGTGGGGCTGTCGAGAGCGCCTGCGCTGTGCGTGAGTCTCGCGCAGAGGGTGCAGGGATTCGTAGTCCACGTTCCTTCCGTCTCCGACATTCACATGAAAAGAATTAAACAACAATGAAAATTAGATATCGCTGAGTTGCACACAAATTAAATAAGACGTAGATTCTGGAAAGTGGTGCAAACTTGTCTTTTTCGAAGGTGAGGTGCAAGCCTCGGACCAGGCGCTGCACAGTCAGCCGCACGGGCCCTTGGCTGGGCGGGGCTTGCTCGCGGTGGCTTGTGGCTCCTTCCTGTGCGGCTTCTCTCTTTCGCTCGGGCCTGTGGTGCCGGCAGTATGGGTGAGCAGCCTCGGGCAGGGTTTTTGGGATCGCAAGTGAAATTGGGGAGGTCTCGGGGTCTGGAGGGCGAATAGAAACAGCGTGAGGAAGACGCCACAGGGAGGACCGATGGGGGAGGGCCGAGGAATCGCTGCTCCCGCAGCACATGGCCGGAGGCCGAAGGGGCCCAGGCGACAGAAGCCGCGGAGCTCGAGTTACTGGGGGACCCTGGGTGGCCCACCCTGACCCTGAACGTCGGCGTGGGGGCCTCATGCTTTTGGGAAAGCGCACCCATTGGAGCGCTTGTGTCCAGTTCTTAGTTGGTTCAAGGAAAACTTGGGAGATTTAGGCCGTGTACCAAGATGTGATGCCAGAGCCTAAAGGCGTGTGTAGTCCAGGCGAGGTTAGTGTCTTAGAAGATGAAAAACGTGATCGGGGCGTTTTTGCGGCGGAACTAAGGTGGTTTTGGTTTTTAGGCAAGTGTCGAGGTCTTCGTACTGCCCGGAAGCTCCGGAGCCACCGACGAGATCAGAAGTGGCATGATAAACAGTACAAGAAAGCCCACTTGGGCACAGCCCTGAAGGCCAACCCTTTCGGAGGCGCATCCCATGCAAAGGGAATTGTGCTGGAGAAAGTGTAAGTGAAAATAAAACTGCCGTTTCCATCAAGGTTTATTTTATTGGGGTAAATCAAAACAACTGCATTTCAAGAAGTGGTGTAAATTTTAGGTCTTTGCACACCCATACTTGAAAGTTGACGATAACGAGAGGGTTTGGCGATAGGTAACCGAAGTTTTTAATCTTTTAAAATTAGCTTGGAAGGAGTTGGGGTGTGGTTGGAGGGGACAAAGTAATAAAAGGGACAAAGCTTAACATGTGGACACTTGTAAACAGTTGGCACTTACTATTTAATCTTTCCAATGAATCACATCTTCCTACTTGAGAAAACTAAGGTAAAGAGAAGTTTCTTGTCTGAGGGAGACAGCTAAGATTGAACCATGAATTTGCCAGTACTCAATCGTTTTTTACTACAAAACAGTAATTTCATACGGTCCAATCAAATTTAGTGGCAGGCAGGATTTAAATCAGACTCTAGTCTTAATTCTTGTTTCATATAACTATAAAGGGACCACAGGTTTCCCCCATTGTGCTCATGAAACCTGATTGAAGTCACAGGAGTTTAGCAACGTAGGGTTCATTGAAACAGTGGTAACAGTACAATTTTAGGTAAGTTTTATGTTTGATGAACTAAAATGTATCCCTTTTCAGAAAGCCAGCTCACTTTTGTGCTGTTTTATGTTTCAGAGGAGTCGAAGCCAAACAGCCCAATTCTGCCATCAGGAAGTGTGTCAGGGTCCAGCTGATCAAGAATGGCAAAAAAATCACAGCCTTTGTGCCCAATGATGGTTGTTTGAATTTTATTGAGGTAAATGCTTCAGACTGTTGTAGACTGATTCGGTCTCATGTTCCCAGTGTGGTTTCCCTCAGTTTTTTAATGGTATTTTTAGTGATTGCCATCGGCACCAGTAGTAAACTGTTGGTTTTATTCCAGGAAAATGATGAAGTTCTGGTTGCTGGATTTGGTCGCAAAGGTCATGCTGTTGGTGACATTCCTGGAGTCCGCTTTAAGGTTGTCAAAGTAGCCAATGTCTCTCTCTTGGCCTTATACAAAGGCAAGAAGGAAAGACCAAGATCATAAGTTTTGCTGGTGAAAACACAGTAGTAATAAATTTTCATATGCCAGAAATGTGTTGTGTCTTATTTCCTTTACCAAAGAGATGTATGCTTTACCAATTTTAGGATACTGGGAAAGCATTTAATTCAGGAGTCTCTAGAGTAAATAGGATTCATAATAAACTTTACCCCCTCTCCTGGGATAAACAAAACAGTAAATCTGGAATAAATAAACGTACAGCATTCCTGTATGCAGGACTTAATGCTCACTGAATTACTAGCAGGATCACCTTGGGAACCCTTGACAATGCACATTCTTAGATTCATTTTCCTGAGGACACAATATAATGCTACCATCTAGTTGCTCCATGCTCTGGTTTTTGCAAATCTAAAGGCCAGGATCCATGTTGTAATTCTGTGTTCATGGCAGCAAAGTTTAGGCATTGGATGATTTAATAGGTAGCAGTTAATGGAAGTGAATGCCCGGCAAATGAAGACAGAGAAAAAGATGAAGAGCAAGGGAGATCAGGTATAGAAAGATTGACGTAAATGCTCTTTGTCCTGAGCCTGTCAGTAACTGATATCTTGACCTTGAGGTTTACTTTTGAGCCCACAAAATAATGTGCCTCAGACCCAAAAGTAAAACAGCCTGCCTGGTTCTGCCTCCTGTGTATTCCACCAAATGACCCATCATTCTTGAGTACAAAACTTAAGATCCTAGCACCTTTTGTAGAAATAATTATATACGAAGGCAATATTAAAAATGAATTTTGGAATCACAAAACCTGGTTTTAAGACAATTTATAGCTGCTGTAGTTGAGGGTGTGGTATTAGAGGAGGGACAGGTCAGTAGATTCAATGAGCTCTCCATGTATGGTCAATTTTTGATAACTAGCAATTTAATGGAGGAAGGTAGTTTCAATAAATAACTACAGACCTCTATTTGAAAAAAAAAAAATGGACCTCAACCTAAATCTCAGAGCTTATATAAAAATTAATATATCTGAATAAAATGTAAAGCTATAGAACTTGGAGAAAACATGATTTAGGGTTAGGTGAATGGTCTTAGACATTACACCAAAAGCACAGTCCATACAAAAATACTGGGTTATTTGGACTTCGTTGGTTACACACAAACTTATTCAATTTCTTGTGTCTTGAATTATTCATAAATTAAGTTTAAAAATTGTGAATGAGATATTTGTGTTACTTCATACTTGGCTAACAAAGCCCAAGATCAAAAACTTGCTGTGTGATCTAAGAGGATGAAAAGACAAAATAGGCTAGGAGAAAGGATGCATTTGCAAATCATATATCCAACAACGAGCTTTTGTATCTAAGATAAAGAACTTTCCAGTCTCAATCCAGTGACAAAATGGGCAAATGAACACACTTCACTGAAGAGATGGCAAGCACATGAAAAGATCGATATCATAATCCATTGGGAAAATGCAAATTATGAGGAAACAGCACTGCATCTATCAGAATGGCTAACGTTAGAGATAAATACTGGTGATCTTGGAGCAACTGAATCTCGGGAATATGCAATGGTAGTCACTGGAAAAGTTTGACAGTTTCTTAAGTTAAACATACAATCTAGCAATTGCACTCCTGGGTAGCTGTCACAGATGAAATGTCTACCCCCACAAAATCATGTGCATGCACGTTCATGGCAGTTTTATTGGAGATAGTCAAGAACTGGAAACAACCTAAATGTCCTTCAATGGGCAAACAGATTAACTGGTGGATATATCCATGAATGAAACTATTCAGTCATAAAGGAAATTTGTCACATGTGACAACTTCAGTGGAGCTCAGAGGTATTATGCTAAGTGCAAAAAGCCAATTCAAAAGGTTACTAAAAATGACAAAATTGTAGTGATGGAGATCGATGGTTGCCAGAGATTAAGGAATGACAGTCAAGTTGAACTATAGCAGGATGAGTTGTTTTGCAGTGACAGAACAATTCTGAGTGCAGGTTGTGGTGGTGTTTACACAAATCAATACTCGTGATGGAATTTCATAGTCGTATGTCCAAAAAAAAAATGCATATAAAAACTGGTGAAATACAAGGAAGATCTGTAGTTAATAGCATTGTACTAATGTCAATTTCCTGGTTTTGAAAAGATATTCTGGTTATCAAAGATGTTGTTTGGGAAAGATGGGTGAAGATTATACACAAACTACTTTTGAAACTTAACTTTTGAGTCTTTATAAATTAAAAAGTTTTTAAAAATTGTGGATGAGTAGTTAATTTGTGTTACCTCTTATATTTGCCTAGTAAAACCCAAACAAATAAAAAATTGTTAGAGCAGAAAGAACCTGGAGATCACTCAGCCCAGTGATATTCCCAGTTTCTGGGAATATCAATTCCCTAAGGCATTTGCTGGATTACAAACACTCTGGATCTTCTGAGAAACAATCTTTATGGTGTTTCAAGAGAAATGTCTTTGACAAACTGTCAGGCAATCTTTATGTAATCATCCCCTTGCTTTCTCCGTTTACAAGAGGAGGGAAGAAGGGGGAAAATCAGCAAGCTACTGATGTTACCCAGCCACCTCATCCTATAAGAAGTACAAAAGAGGTAGTTCCTAGTTATTTTTGAAATACTTTGCCCAAGTAATCAGCACAGCTGAAATCAGAACAAATAGCCTGTCCTCTAAATGAAATTGTTCATATAGGAGACACACCCCACTGCAAACAATACACATTGCCCTACAAGTAGCTATTTAGCCAGTTAAGGCATGGATTTATGCTGGCTATTTAGTGAGAGTTTTTGTGCCCATTTGAAGGGGAGAGTAGTAAAACATGATTAATAAATTTTCTGAGGGTTTATATGGAAATGTGAAAACACTCCAGTTAGTGGTGCTCTTTAAAAAAATGTAAACACAATGCCTCCATTATATGAGTTTTTTTCCTTTTAGTTTTTGAAAACTTGAGAGAGAAACAGTTCTGACAGCAATGCACATTTGAATGTATATCTTTGTATATGTGAATTCGCTGTGTTTCATTCTAGGAAAAGGTCTGGTGACAGGATTCGGTCCTAATGGTCATGCTATGGATAACATTCCTGGAGTCACTTACAGGTTGTCAAAGTACCTGTTTTTTTTACTATCTTTGTACAGTCAAGAAAAGAGGCCGATATCATAAGTTACCATATTACAATGAAATTTTCACTAACAGCTACTTGAATATCTTTATTTGAACCTATAAATCTATTTAAATGGATCATTTAAGTATTAACTCACATTTTTTATGACATTGTAGTTAGGCGATGTCTCCAGGTTGTACTGAGCGTTCGTTTCTAGCACAATTCCTGTCTATTATTTGGTAAAGTGATGTTTGTTAGTATAGAGGAAGAGAAAGAGAAGTGGGTATGAAACCTTATTGTCATAGCAATGTCACTACAAGAGTTGTAGAGCAAAGCACTGAAACATTTAACGATTGTAAGCATAAATTATCTCATGGGGAAAATCACTTTTAAAGTGGCACATTTGAAGGGACCCACGAGGATAGATAACCAATACTTCCACGTTTGCACACACACAGTCTCCACCTCATTGTCACTGAAGCCTTTAATATGTGGTGTGTATCTTCAAAAATGGAGCCACTCACACGCAGCCCTCAGGATTTCAGCCAGGCACAGTGCACCACAGAAATCCCTTCCTTTAAAGCGCTCGGCTTCCCTGATGACCTCAAGCTTTCAAACAGCAACTGGGATGCCAAGGAGCCTTCTCCCTCAGGAGGGAGAGGAGGAATCATGGCTCCACAGCGCCCCCTTCAGGTCCTCCAGTCAGAGAAGGACCAGCTCCCTCTGAGGTCCTTACCAGCGATCTGCTTGATTATTTGTGGTAATGAGTTCTTTTTGACGGGATTTCTGCTCGCTACTCACAGTGTGGGAGTTCTTGTTGGTTTAATTCTAGCTTTCTGAAACCTCTGTCACTGAGGTTAATTAGAAATACAACCAAGAGTCATGTTGCTTGGCTGGGTTAAAAGCATAGGACATACTGAGCATACCCACATTTCAAATAGGTTTAGATGATAACGAATATACAATGTTCCCTTACCTCTTTTACCGACCAGCGAATGTTTACATGTGTACAATAGTGGGCAAAGTAAAACATGTTTTAAATAATTTTTCACTTCACTCACAGCTGAGAACAGTAAGATAAA
>NW_017731532.1:1365428-1366418 GCF_001890085.2 Hipposideros armiger | reverse complement strand
CCACTGTAAGTTGAAAATATCGTATGTCAAAAATGCATTTAATTCACTTAACCTACCAAATATAGCTTAGCTCAGCCTACCTTAAACATGCTCAGAGCACTTACATTAGCCTACAGCTGGGTAATTATCTTGACTTTCATCTCAAGAGCAATTGCCTCTCTTTTCTTCTTCTTCCCAGAAGCAGGAGATACAGATGGGCATTTTGTAGTCACGATGGGAGGTGAAAACACAAAACACAATATCAAAGAAATGCTGGCAACACAGTACACTGTGGAGTATCAATTGTTGAACCTCGCGATCACGTGGCTGACTGGAAACCGCAGCTCACTGCCGCTGCCCAGCATCAGGAGAGTATCTTACCGAATATCGCTAGCCCGGGCAAGGATCAAAATTCAGATCTGAAGTATGATTTCTACTGAATGCGAATCACTTTCACACCACTGTAAAGTAAAAAAAAATCACAAGTCAAATCATAGTAAGTTGGGGTCCATGTGTGTGTACATGTGTGTGTATATCAGATATGTGTGTATATACACACACACACACATACACATTTTTCTGAAAATGGGTTCTATACATTTTTTAAAAGGTTTTCATGGAACCACCTACTGTTAAAATCTGCAAAACAGTGAGCAGATTTAGTCACATATGACAATTTTCCATTTTAATCACAGCTGAGAACCGTCTCAAGAAGTTGTCTGTGGCTTCACATTGTTTATGTCATGTCCCCAGGCTGGTGTGGATCTGCAGATGGAGATCCAGTCCACAGAACCTGCAAAATGCGCATTTCACATGCTGCTGTGATGGCACTGGCTCACCTCAGTATGGAGCAGTGGGCCACTTCAGAGAAAGCTCTCCAACGTCACTGGTCAAAGCAGAATCAGAAAGGAGGTGTAAAGCCTCACCTCAGAGTGAAAGCAAAGAACAAAACCCAAAGACTTTAACATCTAAGACTGGTGTAAAACTTGACAGAATAGATCAAATAAAAAA
>NW_017731532.1:1361538-1362560 GCF_001890085.2 Hipposideros armiger | reverse complement strand
AACCTTCCTAATGCCGCGACGCCTTAATACAGCTCCTCATGTTGTGGTGACCCCCCAACCATAAAATTATTTTCGTTGCTACTCTATAACTGTAATTTGCTACTGTTATGAATCGTAATGTAAAATATCTTTTGTTTTCCGATGGTCTTAGGTGACCCCTGTGAAAGGGTTGTTCGACCCTCAAAGGGGTCGTGACCCACAGATTGAGAACCGCTGCCAGTATAGAGCATTGTCATGGTAAACTTTATGCAACTTTTCATAAGCTTGACGCGTGTTCTTCCCTTTATGGAAGTAAAAACAGTAAAATATGGCAAAAATGCAGTTTGGTCTTCCATCTTCAACTTGTTGTAAAATTTCAACCAAATCGCTCAATATATTTTTTAGAATGAAGCTAGAACTGTCAGCTGTCAAATGACATAATAATAACACAGATGCAAATGACTCCAGTACTTCCCAAAATGAACTAGTGCCATCTGTCACAAACATGAGTCATGACTTTTCCGCAGACCCAATAGGACACCCAGCTGGTGTTGCAGAATTGTTTGATGTGTGGAAAACCCACACATCTGGCGTCAGAAGTGTTGTGAGTGTGGGGGTATTGTGAGAGCAAAGGAGAAACATGGAGTGTTTTCTCCAGACATATTCTATTTCATTAAAGTGTGTGTGTGTGTGTGTGTGTATACACACACACACACATACACACATACTGCTCATAAACCAATAAATTGATTTTACTTGATCTAATACATTTCCTTCCACTTACTACATTAAGAAACAGAGGCTCAGAGAGGTACAGTGACTTACCCCAGGTAAAACAGTAAACCAGAACTCAGGCATTTTGGGATACTAACAGGTATTGTTTTGGAAGGCTCTGAGCAAAAATTGCAAGTGTCTTTGGCATTCTCCCACCCCTTTCTGCACTCCTGTACCTTCTAAAACCTATGGGCTAGCACCTGCTGGTGAAAAAACTGACAAAGTATATGTGTGATTACTTATATGCAGCAGTCATTTAAAAAATACAG
>NW_017731532.1:1329387-1360068 GCF_001890085.2 Hipposideros armiger | reverse complement strand
CTATTTCTCAGAATTGGAGTGGGCCCCCGTCACAAGTCACACAGCCAAACTTCCTCATTTTGCAAACGAGAAAAACTGAGGGCCAAAAAAGTTGAAGCCATTTTTTTCCAAGGTCACACAAAAAGCAGAGTGTAGGACACTGGCTGGTAGCAGATTTAAACAGCCTCATTTCTGAGTTGAAGGCGTTTTTCGTTGTGTTAGCTGGAGAGGAAACCCGGAGGGAAAATCCTCAGATTCCAGAAAAGAAGTGTTACTTTGACAAAACAAAAATTTTTTTTCTAATGTTTTATAACTGTTGGGATAACAGCCTGTTATATAACAGCATTTTTAAAAATGAAAAATTTTATCAACCAAAAATTATAAGTTTTTTTAGGGAAAACAATTCTGAAAAGAAACAGCTGCCTGAGGAGAGGGATCTATCTGGGAAGGGAGGTCTCCACAACCTACAAGGAGCGTTTCAGAACTTTTTTCTGCCACTGATGAATTTTCCGGTCTTCATCAATCAGAGCAAAAAAAGCAAAAAATTATTTTAAACTTTAAACAAAACAACACACTGGCCCCAAACTGATAGAAGAGTATCATCTCAGAATCTGTTAGCAAAAGATAACTAGTATTTCCAAACAAGTACATAATCCAGATTAAACATTACTGTAATTTTTTTAACCCCCAAAATGACATGGCTTCAGAAATGACTTGCTGAGAAATCTGTGTTTACATTAGGGAGAGTGGGGGGTGAGCGGGGAAATCCCTTACAAGAAGTTGAAAAGATGTTAAGTGGTAAATACCAAAATGCCCAGCAAGCATGTAAGCAGCTCTCATCCCAGCATGAATATGTGCAGCTCAGCATTTTAAAATTTACTTTTAGCTTTTCTAGCAGTTAGAATTAACCCTGCGTTTACTTCCACTCCCTCTGTGAGAGGTCAGCCCTTAACCTACAGACTGGAAGTGCTGTCGTGGTCCTCTTGGATCCCCCAGCAGATAATCCCTTCACCCTACAGCCTACCCCAGGGGGCCACCTTGAGAACAGATGCCTCCTGGACTTCCTTACTATCTGGGGGTCTCAGGGGCAATGCCCAGACAAATGCTACGAGTCAGTCCACTTGGCCGCAGTTATACATAGAATTGGACAAAGCCTGTTGGGAGACGAAACAATACAAATAAATGCCACACTAAAGGCGCATCCAGACCAGAGGTTCTCCAGGACCTGGCGCATCAGGGTGACACCAGAGAGGCTGCTTCAGAAGGTGGTACCCAGCACTTGTGCTTGTAAAAGATTCTCAGGTGATTCCAAAGTGCATCCCTTACTGACAGGCACTAATCTAGATGCTCTAAAGAACCAGTTACATTTTTTCTTTTAATTTCAGCCCTTAGCAAGTTAAAATGAAAAATGAAACAAGCAACCCCAAACCAAAAATTCTTCCAGATTAGGCTCATCTTCATACTTTACTGGCTAGTCAACTTATTGACAGACTGGGTGAATAACAGTCAAACATAAGAAAGGTGAGCATTTAATGAACATTTGTATAATACTTTACAATATTTTCTCATGTATTAATGATCTCATGTAGTTCTCACAGCAACTCTATTGAGGTAGCTTGTTATTCTCATATTAAAGATGAAGAAGACAAGTCTCAGAGACATGAAAGAATGGCCTGGAAGGGCCCTATGATGTCAGTATTTCTATTATCATGTTACATTAACTTTTTGCTATTTATATTGATTTGTGTCTTTGAGGTGTTTCTTCAAACGCATGGTGTATCAGTTGCTGCAGACATTTGTTTCCAAGGGGGAAAAAAAAAATCCACATCAAAAATCCATGTCTTGGTGAGCTGAAAATTCACAGTATTGGTCCTCTTAAAACCAGGGTGGGCCACGTAAACTTCCAGCATTCTTCATGCTGCGATTTCTATGCTCTTTCGCTCAATGAAAGAACCTGAAGAATAAGAACAAAACAAAAGCCAAGAGAATAAAGGAAGGTTAACAGACTTGTTTCATGAATATCAATTCTAAAATAAAACCACCCTGTCCTGTGGTTGTGTGAATGTTACATATAGCGAAGTGAAATGCTTCCTAAATGATCGGGTGCTGGTTGGCTGGAAAACCAAAAGAAGCAAGTCAGTGGTCAGCTTATTAAACATGAAAGTAAACTTATATGGTGGGGACAGCAGGGACAACTTATTAAAGTGCAACAGAGACACCCGGATTTTTGTAACAGTGAAACATTCAGTCGAGGTTTTCCTTTTTACCTGTCAATTGCCATTTCATTTATCTTGAGAGGCTGCTCCGGCATAACTCAGAGGCAGATTCAGCCCAACGACTGGCCCTACAAAGCTTAGCCAAGATGTGATGTAGTTGACGTTCCTGGGAAACAAGCGAAAATACAGACAATTGTGTGTTTCTGTTGTAACTTGGACAAATGGTAGAAAATCAGTTACCAAAAATAAAAGAAATGAGTCTTTCTTCTAAGATGCGTGCCCACCACTTAGAATCCCAGCATTTCCAAATGTCAGTCAGCCCTGTTGCTTGACAAGGGCTCAAGCTCCAAAAAAAATGTGAGGGTCACTCATTAAGGTAGTTGGAGGCTTTGGGACTCCTGAGTTCCCCTAAAGATTCCAATTTTATGCTTAAAATTTATAGCATTGGCTAAGGTAATAGAGTGCAGTGATTAAGAGTAGGGCTGTAAGGCAAAACGGTTGGTTTTCCAATTTTCAAATCCCAGTTCCACCCCTTAACTAGCTGTGTGACCTTGGCCGAATCATTTAACCCCTCTGTGCTTTAAGCTTCCTCTTCTGTAAACTGGGTAAAATAATAGAACTTAGCTCATAGGGGCATTATAAAAATCCAATGCATTAATGTGTTTAAAATAGAAATAGCACCTAGCACACAGTAAAAATCAATAAATGTTAGCCATTGTTATTATTACAAAGAATATTTCTTTTTTAGCGTAGCTTTCAGAGTCACATAAAAAGATTTACACTTTTAAAATAAGAGTAAAAGCCAATGTATCTTGATGGTGTTTCGTACCTATTGATTTTCCGAGAATTCTTTAGCACAGGAGTCATGAATTCACTTGTCTTGCAGGGATGAAGTACAAAAAAGGGCTGCCCGAGTATTGGATGCTCCTGTAAGAATCAGAATTGGTTCAGGATTGCCAGTGTGAGTTATAATACTTTCAAAAAGTTAAAATGCATAATCTGGTTTGCTCCTTTAAAATAAAGGTTTGTTTTAAGTTCCAAGTTATTAAATTAAGATACAGATAGAGTGCAGTTTTGAAATATAATTCATAATCCAAACATGAGAAGAGATTGCTAAGAAGGAGTTACGCATTGGTAAAATAGTATAGTCAATCACAGGAGGGCACATGACTTTGTTTACACAATACAAGCTGTAGATAAATTTTATCAGTTCCCTCTAACTCTTTGTCAGCTAGTGTTTCCCTCTGGTCTTTACTTATTCTTCAGTTTTTCCTCAAGGATGTCTGTGAAGCCTACTAGTAGCCTGACCATCTGAACAATGTCATTTTATTTGTTTCTTTGTTAGTGGTAAGGGGACCAAAATCATTTGCACTTTCTTTTACATAAATTTTGTCAACATGTTAATTGTTTCAGGCCTAACTGCATTCCGTGCCAACGGGCACATGTTCAGTGGGTAGAATGGGGGGTGGGGGTGGGGTGAGGAGGAGAATGTCTTGTATTATTTAAGTTGTTTTGTCGGTCTGTCCCTCTCTCTGAGTTTCTCCGTTTCTCTCCTTCTGTCTCTCCCAAGCTTATAGGGCTGTTTCTATAAGTTAAAAGCCCATATGTTGGAACACCGCTGCCTTTGTAACAGAATGACTGGATATAAGATAGAGGTCAGACTGCTGCCAGGTTACGGATGTGGACATCATTTGGCAAGCCAAGGTGAGCCTTAGAAGGTTTCAGTGGAGTGCGTGATCTATGCACAAATTCTACCAATACGAAAACAATGATTGATGATAAATTTATTGAGTATTTACACTGTGTATTAACCATTATGCCAGAGGCTGCAAATTCAAATACTGCTATGGTATGAATGTTTGCATCCTCCAAAATTCATATGTTGAAATCCTCATGTCCAGTGTGATGGTAAGAGGTGAAGCCTCTGGGAGGTGATTACATCATGAAGGTGGAGCCCTCAGGAATGAGACTAAAGACCTTATAAAAAAGGCTCCATGCAGTATGTGGTATTTGTCTTTCTCTAACTTATTTCACTTAGTATAATGCCCTCTAGGTCCATCCATGTTATTGCAAATGGCAATATTTCATTCTTTTTATGGCCAAGTAATATTCCATTACACACACACACACACACACACACACACGCACACGCACACACCATCTTCTTTATTCATTCATCTATCGATGGACATCTAGGTTGCTTACCTATCTGGGCTATTGTAAAATTGTAAATAAGGCTGAAATGAACATAGGAGTATGAATTCATGAATATGTGGAATCTAAAACAACAAAACATATGAACAAACAAAACAAAACAGAAACAGATTCATAGACACAGAGAACAAAGTGGTGGTTGCCATAGGGGAGGAGAGTGGAGGGGATGGATGAAAAAGGTGAAGGGGAATAAGAGGTACAAACTTTCAGTTATAAAATAAATAAGTCATGGGAATGTAATGTGCAGGCCAGGGAAAATAGGCAATAATAGCATAATAACTTCGTATGGTGACAGGTGTTACTAGACTTACTGTGGTGATCACATCATAAGGTATCTCAGTGTCAAATCACTAGGCTGTACATCTGAAACGAATATAACTGTGTATGGCAACTATACTTCAATAAACAATAAATTAAAAACAAAAATAAAAAAGAGGCTCCCAGGAGTGAGCTTGCCCCATTGCCCCGTGTGAGGACACAGTGAGATGTCTGTGACCCAGGAGAGGGCCCTCGCGAAAAAGGGCTGGTACCCTGATGTCAGGTTTCCAGCCCCCAGAACTGTGAGAAATCAGTGTCTACTGTTTATAAAGTACCTAATCTATAGTATTTTGTTATGGCAGCCAAAAGAGACTAAAACAAGTATCTGCAAAGATCACGCAGGTGACCTGAATGAGAGAGGCCAGGTAAACACACCAGCAGGTGGCAGGGACCGTGGGGAAAGGGAGCGAGCCCGCTGGGGCTGTGCCTGCTGCTCTGCTCCAGCTAACTGTGACATGTGGGAGTGCAGGTGCAGTGTGCCGGGTCTTCTGATGTGTCAAAATAACCTAGAAATCCAGGTTTTAATGTAAAACCTCCTAAATTTAAATGTCAGCACATTTTTTTTTTAAACATAGCGTGGGCCAAATAAAACAAGCCTATAGGATGAATTTGGTCTAGTGGCTGCCTAGCTTCTTCTCCTCTTCTCAGCCAGTCCCAGGAGAACTCAGAGCTACTCATGGGAAGAATCATGTGTGGTTTTCTCTGCTACCTCCATCTGCCTACCCCCAAACATGCATGCCTGCACGTGCACACACCCACTCACAAGAAATGGGAGGACAGCTCCTCTTGTGCTGGAGACATGGGTGTGGAGGTTTGGGGTTTTATGTGTGGTGAGGGCTGGGTTATCCACTGGGTGTGGGCTGGTGTATGTCTGCCCAGGTGCCACCTCCAGATGTCTCTACCCAGTGGCCTGGTTCTTACAGCAGAGTCTGAGCTCCTCTCTCCTGCTCTCTCCCTATCACTCCTTCCCATCCCTAACCAGACCACAGGGTCACAGCCCAGATGCGCTATTCCTATAGGTACTCCTCTGGGTCAACTTGATTCTGACTTCCCTTACCTGCCTTACACTAATATTTATTAATTCGATGCATATCTGTTAATCATCTCTTATGTGTCTCCTGGGCATAGTTCTGGATATAGTTATAGAGGTCACAGTATCTCAAAGATAAAGTCCCCGATCCCTGGAACTTACATTCCAGGGCAAGAGACAGCTCATAAACACACCAAACAAAGAAAGACACAAGATAGTCTACATAGGAATGAAATAAAACAGGGTAACGTGATTCTGGAGAGGTTGTGGTGATGTTTAGGTTTGGTGAAGGAAAGGCCTTCCGGAAGAAGTGATCTTTAAACATAGTTCAGAATGACAAGAACAAACCTCTCATGCAGAGAGTGGGAGGCAGAAGACTGAAAAGGGAAAAGTGAGCATAGGAAATGCTAAAACATTTTAGGATTATCCTGGACTAAAATAATTACTGTTTGGAGGGTTGGGATTTAGAAAGCCAAATTTAGTCTAAAATTTTTGTTTTACTACTTTAGTAGTAACCAATGGAAAGAATAAAGAGCTGTAATCACATCTTATTGATGAGAAGACATGTTATCTTCTTTAACAAAATGCAACCTAGACCTCCAAGGATGGCATTAGATGGAAACACCCCTCATGGGGAGTGTCAGCTCAACCAGGCAGTCTCTACTTCTCTCCAGGACTCACTCCTCCCTTGGCATCCCTTGCAGATCACCATGGCCACTTTCAAACCCATGGGGAAACTCCTCCAGCTTTAAACACCTGAGCCCAAGCCCGTAGCTGAGGTAGAAGGGACTGTTCAAACAAGACTGTACTAAAAGCCTGGGAAAACTGAAAGGATAACAAACACACAAAGCAATAGGACTCTTGAAGAGCCAGATGTTACAATACTGGGGCTCCCAGGCCCATTTGAGTCATGTGGGACACTAGGAAAAGACCTTGGCTGGGTCTTCCCTTCCTGGTCTACATGGTGGATGGAAGCACTCACAACCACCCAAGAGTGTCCTCCAAGAATCTTAACCTGTCACAGTTCAGTTTCCTTGAGGACTTGGTGACTCTCATGAGGAATGGCTTCATCATAGAGTCATGCACGACCTTGCTTCTTCCTTACAGTCCTCTGACCTAACCTTTACAAGACCTCAAAGAAAAACCATATTGAAGTAGAACATACATCCAAGAGATACATGCACACTCACAGTTCGGAGGGCCTTTTTCTAGGCAGATATACAGCTCTGCTCATTTGATGCTGTTGAGTAAAGAATTGGACTTTACATCTGCAAGTCATCTTCTGTTCAGTCTACGAAGTCTGACAATTAAGTTTGCAAACTTGTTGTGATGATGTTGCTAACCTTTTTTTAATATCAGAGGGATTATTCATTATGAATTTGTACCAACTGGACAAACAGTTAACCAAATTTGCTATTTGGAAGTGCTAAAGAGGCTGCGTGAAAAAGTTAAGACAACCTGAACTTTTCGTCAACAATTCATGGCTCTTGCATCACAACAATGTACCAGCTCACATGGCACTGTCTGTGAGGGAGTTTTTAGCCAGTAAACAAATAACTGTATTGGAACACCCTCACTACTCACCTGATCTGGCCCCCAGTGACTTCTTTCTTTATCTGAAGATAAAGGAAATATTGAAAGGAAGACATTTTGATGACATTCAGGACATCAAGGGTCATACGATGATGGCCATTCCAGAAAAAGAGTTCCAAAATTACTTTGAAGGGTGGACTAGGTGCTGGCATCAGTGCACAGCTTCCCAAGGGGAGTACTTCAGCAATGATGTATGTAGAGCTTTTTCTAGGATGAGTTCACTAACTTAATTGTCTGACCTCGTATACAGCAAGAACAGGCATGGGCTCTGCAGTTAAGACTATTCAGAGTGAAGTCCTGCTCCAGTTCTTAGTAGCTGTGAACTTTTGGGCAAACTACTTGACCACTTTATATCTCTTTTTCCTTATATGACACTTGGAATGAATGATAGCATCTACTCATAGACTGATTGTGATTTTCAATGAGAAAATGCCAGAAAAGTGTTGAAAACAGTGCCTGACACATAATAAGCAGTTAGTTGGGTATTATTATTCAACCCACTGAATCTAAATAGACAAGGGTAATAGCACGCCAACATCCAGAATAAGGTCTATGGTTCCCTATAATAAAGCCCAATTTCAATATCTAAAAAGAGAAAGCTCATATAAAGTTATGTAGCATGGTTAAAAATATCACTGACTAATGTCTAAATGTTTAAAAACATTTGACAGCTTATTATAACAAAAGGCAAAAAAGGTCTTAGTAAGGAGTCTAGGTATATATGTATATGAAAATTAGAACTATCAATATATTAGGATTCAGAAAAAATTAATGGAAAATAATTTAAATTAAAAACTCAGGCACTTGAAAAACACTTCAGTAATCTACAACATTTTAATATTCACTTTTCCTCAAACAATAGTTATATTAGTCATAAAAGCATTAATATTTAAGGGTATGCTCTAATAAAATAAAATGCATGGTAATGCTCATGTGAAACACCTTTTTTAAAAAATAAATAAATAAATAATAGAGACTTTCAAGCCTTAAAAGTTTTTTTAGAACAGCTTGGACATTTCTTCGATGCAGGTTTGGCTTCCTGTAAAAAAAAAAAAAAACTTAAAAATTTTTATCCTTTACTATGTTGAGAATTCATGTCTCTAATTAGACATACTATATTAAAATAAATGACTGTCTGTAAAATTCAAAAGTTTAAATTGGATTTTAAAATAAAAATCATATTACTTTCAAAGATGCTTTTGATTTTAAAGGGCCAAGCTATGCTATGTTGATCAGCTTAAAATAGGGATTATTTTGTGTAATCTAAGACATAGTTGTATAATCTTTTAAAAAAAAGTTTTATACATAGATAACAATAGGAGTAGACTTCCAGCTGTAGCAGAATGTAGAGGTCAGCAAATCTTCTCCTTGAAAAAAAAATAATAAAACTGAAAAAAAAAAACCTGCCAAAATAGCAACTACTTCTGGGCTATAAAGATCAACCAAAGGCAAATAAAAAATTTGAGAAGTGTTTAATTCATGAAAAGCTGCTAGAACTTCAAGTTAGACACAAAGAGAGTCTGCAGCCTTCTGGACTAGAATACTCCCATAATCTCAACCACCTCTACCCATCCAATCAATGGGTAAGTTTTACCAGAGGGGAGCTGTCCTTGAGAAGCAGTGGCTGTGCTTCCAGTGGGGCTGACTTCATTTCCAGCAGAGAGTGAAAACTACTGCCCAGTGGTGTTGGCAATAAAAATACCAAAATTAGTACTAAATGAAAAGGAAAAACTGTAGCTCTGCTAGGCAGATGTTGTAATTCCAGCTGAAACAAGCAGCAAACCAATCAGAAATTTAATGAGAAGGTCCTGGAGACAAGACAGTTGTAGAAGGGCTATCTAAGTTCTCCAGCACCCCTGGCTGATGGGGAGCTACACACATGTGCAGGGGAGACACAAGAAGACCTGACACAAAGTAAAAGCTGGTGCCCACTTGAACTCTGCAGACATAGGAAGCCAGGTTAAACATGAAAATCGAAATGAAAAACAAAACAGCAAGACATTAATGGCCACACTTACAGGGAGGCAAATTCTGCAGATAAAGCCAAGGACAGTTACTAAAACAAACAAAAAACAACAGCAACAACAACAACAACAAAAAGACAACTCAGGGAAAAATATTGGCCTCCACAATTGCAACTATATGTTATGTAAAATGTCTAGCTTTCAGAGAAACTTGAGGCATGGAAAAAAACAAAAAAGTGTGATGCATACTAAGGGAAAAAGAGTTATTAATAAAAACTCACTCTGTGTGGGTCCAGATACTGGATTTACAAAGAATTCAAAGCAGCTACTGGTTTGTCGGAAAAGTCATAATGTATTTTTTCTATGTTTTTCATTGCAAAACTGCGTCATGACTTTTCCAACAACCCAATATTATAAATATGTTTGCAACACTAAAGAAAAGTTTAGAGTTAAAAGGGAAAAATTATGACATGATTCTGCAAATAGGTACTCTCAATCAAGGAATACAAACTACAAAAAGAACCAAATGGAAATTCTAGAGTTGAAAAGTACAACACAGAAAAAAAAAATCACTAGATAGGTTAAGTAGATATGAGATGGCAGTAAAAAGAATTAGTGTACTTGAAAATCTATTAGTAGAAATTATTCAATCTGAATGAAAGAAAAAAATAAAGAAAAATGAACAGGGCCTCAGAGACGTATGGGGCAATACTAAGTGTACCAACATACACGTAATAGGAGTCTGGGAAGAGAGGACAGAGTGAAGGGGCAGCCAAAATATTTGAAAAAATACTGTCTGAAAATTTCTAAACTTTGATTAAAAAAATTAATGTACAGATACAAGAAGCTCAACAAACCCTAAGTAGAAACGAACAAAAAAAGCCACATCTAGACACATCATTGTCAAATGGCTGAAAACCAAGACAAGGAGAAAAATCTTATAAGTAGCAAGAAACAGATGGCTCATCACATAAAAAGGAAAAACAGTACAATAATGACTGTCTTCTCATCAGTCCAGAAGGCAGCAGAAGGACATATCCAAAGTCCCAGAGGAAAAAACCCCAGAGCTGTCAACCAAGAATTCTATCACCAGCAAAACTATCCTTCAAAAAATGAAGGTAATATAAACATATGCCCAGGGAAAAAGACTGAAAGAATTTCTTGCTAGTAGACCTGCCTTATAAGATATACTAAAGTAAGTCCTTCAGGCAATAATACTGGAGGGTAACTCAATCCACAGGAAAGAATAAAAAGCGGCTGCCAAGTGGCTCAGTTGGTTAAGAGCTTGCTCAAGAGTGCAAGCTCAGCAACAGCAGTTCGATGCCCGGCCCGAGCTGAGCTGCCAACAGGTGGCAGGATGGTTCAGCTAAAAAAATGTTTAAAAAAGAATAAAAAGCATCATAAACGGTAAATACAAAAGATGAGTTAAGTGTTTTTCTTCTCTTAATTACCTTAGTAGACATAAGATTTTTATAAACAAAATTTTTAATACTGCAGTGTTGGGTTTATAACATATATAGGTGTAATATATATGACAATAATAGCACACAGGAAAGGGAAGTAGAAATATATTGAACAAAATTGCTATATTTCAGTTAAATTAATCAGTATTAACTTTTTTTTTTCCTATTGTTAGGATGTTAGTAAGAGTGTTGTTTTTGAGAGCAATTGGAATCCCAAAGCTTTTTGTTGTTTAATAAACCCTTTAAGTACGTTGTTAATCATGACAACTCTTCTAGCAACATGTCAAAGGCATCCAATAATTAATTACATGTATGCAGTAATAAACTATATGCAGTCAACACTCAATGCTATCTCAAATGTATCAGTTTCCCTTAGTTGTGGCAAACTAACCAAATCATTAGTTACTTTTTAAATACACATGAAAAATTATTTTAAAAATATTCAAATCCTTGTTTCCAAGTATATAAGGCTACTGAATGCAGGCCTTGAGCTATTAAGAATACAATAATGGTTATATAATATAGAAAAATAAAAAGTTTGCCTGGTGTGATTAGAATTCATGTATTCCCTCATTCATTCACTTAGCAAATATTAGGTCTTCTTGTCTTATATTTTGATAATGATTTAACTTTTACTAAAAGCAAAGTATCTCTGATTTTAAAATGTGGTCAGTTTTATCAATGAATATCTTAGTGCCGGAGCAGTAGCAGAATTAGCTTTGCAGCCTGAGCCAATACGATTTTTTCAGTCTCTTTTAATCAGCTGATCCTGCAAGCCAAACAATTTGTATTCAAATTAAAGTGGAAAAAATTTTTAAATAATTTGAAGCATTTGATCAACGTAGACAATCAATCTGGATAATGTTTTCCAAAAGCCATTTTTTCTGCAATGGAGATTTGTTAAGGCTTATGCAATCAAGGAAGATTATCTGTATTTTCCCCTTTCTCCTTCAGACAGCCGGAATCAGACATGAAAGCTGTCGTTAGTTGGTTTAGGAATTATGTCCTGGAATTCAAAAAATATCTAAAATCCTACAACTTATTTGTTTAACATACCATTTTCAGAAATGGAAGCACATCAAAACTGTCAGGATTTTTTTAGTGACATTTCTTAGATCAGTTCGGAAGGTAAATTTGTGTGAAAGTGCTACCATCTGCTGTCAGTACTAATGAACTGATGCAAATCTGTGCTGAGAAAAATGTCAGTGTGGAAATACATGCAGCCAATGAACTGTGCTGGGCTTACAACTCAATAAACACTTCTACTGGAACAAAGTTCTGCTAAATGGTTTTCCGTGAAAATAGAAATGATGGGTCAGATTTCTATCTCCGTAACTCCAGAGGAGTTATATAGGCACATTCTCTTATGAAATTTAATTTAGCAATGGTTAAATGTCTCATAAAATAAGTCTGACATGAATACTGTGAATTGGTTTCAGAACTATTAGATATGACTATCATAAGGAAATGATAATACTGTACCTTTATTCTTGCTTCTAATAAATATGATGAGTTACTTGGTTCGTTTCTTAATATTCTTGTCTCTCCAGGAGAGCACAAATATAATTTCATGTACTAAGCTTTCATCCAGTTTCACATTCCAGACTGATCAAATTTGCCTTCCACTCTGGGCACATTCCTTAGAAATGGAGAGGGGTTATCTCCCTCATCCTGCCCCCCCGCTACCCTGCAAGCAGGGAAAGGAAAATGGCTATTGAACATATATGGTACGAGGGACTGCAGTATGTGTTTTGCACGGGATCACCTATCCAAATAATTCTTTGATGAAGACTTTCTTATTGCCACTTTGGAGAACAGGTTCAAAGAGATTATGCTTAAAGTCATCTATGACTATGTAGTGAGGGGCAAAGCACCTTTAAGTCCAAACTCTTACACTGCACCTCCTCACCCTGAGACCAGAGTTGGTGTCAAGGATATCCCCTGGCTTTAATCCTCTCTAGTCCAACTCTTCAAATATATACCTTTTACTTCAAAATGAGGTATTTTCATAAAATTATATGAGCAATACATACAGAGAGTTCAGCACATCTAGAACAGAACAAAAAATAAAAGCAGGATAACCTAAAACTCCCCAAATCAGATTTAATCACTTTTTGGTGAATTTCCTTTCAGACCTTTTTAGACACACACATTTGTAGCTGTCTGTTGCTTTTTATTCACTGAACAGACATTTACCGGGTGCCCACTACGTGTCACTCCCTGCCATAGGTGTTTTTTTGTTGATCTTCTCTAAGTTTCTCGGTCTTCTGTTTTACTGATTTCAGTACTTATTTTTATTGTTTTTCTGCATATATTTTGTTTGGATTTATTGTGTCATTCTTAATTTTTTTTTAATGTTCCATGGGTGCTTAAAAGAATATGCATAAAGATTATGTAATCTTCAGTTGTTGGCTACAGTGCTTCCCATGTGTCACCAGGTTAAGCAAGGCACTTGTGTTGTCCACGTCTTCTCTATCTGTATCTGCTTCATCTACCAATTCTGTGAAGTTCAGCTCTCCCCTATGATAATTTGCCCATTTCTGCTTGTAGCTTGTCAATTTTTCCTTTATATATCCTGAAGCTGTGTTATTTAAATGCACAGAAGTACATCTTCCTAGAGAATGAAGTTTTAATATGAAGTGATCACACTTATCTCTGATTGTTTTCTGTCAAAAAAGGACTTTTATCTGATATTAATATAACCACACCAGCTTTCTATTTACTTAAGCATTTAAAACAAATTATTTGCTTTTCCATTTTTTTGTGTCCTTATGTTTGAGGTATTTCCTGTAAAAAGAACATAGATGGACGTTTAAAGACATCTACCTTTACAATCTGTCTCTTAAGTGGAATGTTTATTTCATTTACAGGTTTTATGATTCCTGATATAATTTGACTTCATTTCTTCTATTTTATTTTAGACTTTTTACTCATCCTATTTTTAATGTTTCTTCTTTTGGTTTCCTTTTTTCCTCCTCTGCTGTTTTCTTTTGGATTGACTAAAGGTAGGCTCAAAAATTTTTTTCTCATTGTTTTTCCTCTTAATTAGTTTGAATAGTACATGTTGTATTTCTAAACTTTTAGCAGTTATCCCACAATTTTTAAGTATTATTTTACTTAATAACATCCACAGTTACTCAATATTTTAACCTTTTTCCTAAACAACCCAAGTACCTTAGGATATTTAACTCTGATCACCTCTTCCTGATTTCTGTACTATTGTTGTCCAGTATTTCAATTGTATGTTTTGTTTTTAACCTCATAAATTAGATATTATTAGTCTTTTGTGACTCAGTTTTCATTGAGATTTACTCACACTTCACTATTTGTTTTGCTTACCATTTTTTCCTGTATCTCACATATTTATTCTAGGATCATTTTCTTGAAATATATCCTTTAGAATACCCCTTAACAAAGATCTGTAGGTATTGAATGGTCTCATATTGTGAATGCTTTATTTTGCCCTCATTTTTGAAAAAGAAGTTTTTGTAGGTAAAAAACTTTAGGTTATAATTATGTTCTCTCAGCACTTTGATTATATTATCCCATTTTATTTTGTCTTTCATTTTTTTTTCTGTTTGGAAGTCAAATATCAATCTGTCATTTCTTTTGAGATCGTCTCTTTCTCTTTGGTATTTTACTATAATGCATCTAGGTTTGGATTTCTTTTCACTTATCCTGCTTGGGAGTCACTGAGTTTCTGGAATCTAAATGTCAGTGTCCTTTCAACAATCCTGAAAAATTCTCAGTATCCACTCTTTAAATATTGGCTCTTCTTCATTCACTCTGTTTTCTTCTTCTGCAGCTCCTGTTAGACATGTTTGTCCTCTCTCCCTTATATCTCTTACCCTGCTATATCGCCCACCTTTTTCTCAAGTTTTGCTAATGTTTATAATTCCTTCAAATTCGTCTTTTAATACATCAATGCTCTCTTTTACTGTATCTGCTTTTTAGTCTAGGCCTTCTCATTATATATTTTCTAAAAGTTCTATTTGATTATTTCTTAAATTTGCCTGATTATTTTT
This sequence comes from Hipposideros armiger, assembly GCF_001890085.2. Lineage (NCBI taxonomy): Eukaryota > Metazoa > Chordata > Mammalia > Chiroptera > Hipposideridae > Hipposideros > Hipposideros armiger. The sequence goes on along the minus strand of NW_017731532.1, from coordinate 1,345,266 downwards.
ATAGCCTCTTCTTCGTATATCATATTTTCAGTATTTTCTTCCATTTTTAAAAGTATTTTCAACATATTTATTTTATACTTTTGCAATGAAAAATTTCAATATATGAATTTGAGGGTTTGATAGTAGTGTGTTGTCTCTCCTGGCCCTCACTCTTAATGGCTTGTTATGAGTTCTGTACTTTTTAATTATGATGTAATAGTAGGGCTATAAATATGGTAATTCTTTGAGGCTTAGTGTTAAAAGTGTATCATCCCTTCATAGAAGTTTACATATGCTTCTGTCTAGTACCTAAGTGGTGAGAGGGGAGAAGAGGGTTCCAACTCCATACTCACATAAGGATAGCTTTGTGTTTAGGGATTAGTTTGGAATATTTTTCTTTCTCTTTTTATATGTTCTATACATAGTAAGGGGAAGAGAGCAAACATTTTAATATATAGGAATGATGGGGAGTGCTATTTTAGGTTATTTTGAGGTAAGCTGGTAAGGGAAGACCTCTGTGCAGAGATAACATTTGAGCAGAGAGCTGATCAAGTGAAGAATAAGCCATGTAGCTCTTTGCAAAATGAAACTTTTTGGCTTGGGAATGACAAATACAAAGTTCCTAAGACCCTTGTGAGGGCGAATGCTTGGAGTGCTCAGAGAACAGCAGCAAGATCAGGGAGGACAGGTGAAATGAAGGGGAATAGTGTCGGGAGTTAGACTGCAGGGGCAACCAAGGGGCAAGACCACGTAGGGCCTTGTAAGGCATGGAAAAGATTTGGAATTTTATCCTGAGTGTGATGGGAAGACTTCGGAGGATTCTGAACAAAGAAGCGACATATTCTGATTTACATTTTAAAATACTACTCTTGGTACTGTAGAAGAAAGTATGATATAGGAAGTAGACAGCGCAGCTAGGAGGCATGGGAGTAGCCCAGACATGACATGATAGTGGCTTGTGCTAGGTGACAGCAGTAGGGACGGAGGGGTTGGGGTGGGCGGGGAATGGTCGGATTTGGGGTTTATTTTGAAAGTAGAGCCAACAAGATTTGCTAAGGGATTTGATATACTGTATGAGAAAAAGGAAAGAGCCAAGGATAAGCCCAAGGTGAAATGTTGGCTTGACTATTTGTGAGGTTTTTATAAGGGTTTTCTCATTAATTTATATTAGCTTTTCAAGACCTTTTGAGAACACTGATCCTTTTCATTCATTCAACCATCACTGTGAGCCATGCATGGGGTCAAAGGTGAGAACACAGTGATACATAAACAGATAACCCCTTCTCTCATGTAAGTTGTTGAAACATTAAAAATATTTTATTTCCAGGTTTTTACTTGTCTTTACATTTGTTCATGATGATTTAGATGTGGATTGTGATATTAGATCATTCAATCTACACTTTTTCTCCTTTTTTATTTCTTTAATCACTATTATGTTTTAAAAGTCCCATTCAAAATGAGAGTACTAGGTATTTACCTATATCTACGCATAGTTTACCATTAAACTACTTGCTATTCCCCAAACACACTGCTTTTTCTTACCTTCAGGCCTTTGTGTTATACGTGTGATTCTCGCTGCCTGGAACAACCTCCCACCCTCCCTCACCTACTAGTGCCCACTTCTCTCCAACAGCTCAGCTTCCTTTCACCCCAGCCCTGCAGTCAGGTGCGTCCCCTCTGTGCCCCCATTGGACCCCGTGCTTAAACCCGCTGCTCAATTCCACACCGCTCTACAGGGAACTGACGGCTTACAGAAGTCTTCCTCCACCACGCTGTCATTCCTTGAAGGCAGAGGAAGTCCGCGCATTCTGGTTACTATTTTAGTCTCAGCATTCAGGACAGTGCCTTTCATCTAGTAGGCACTCAATAAATATTTTGGACTACTACATAAACAAAGACATCCTACTGTGCCAAAGTAAATAGTTTGGGGCACACACAGCCCGTTCCATAAAGGGGAATATCTGTGCGAAAGCACCAGTGGCTCCCGATGCCACTGGGGGGACATGAAAGGGACAGAAACATTCTTTCTCTTTGTCACAAAACCAGAGACAGCACCTCACATAGGAGTCCCCAGATAACATAAGAACTTCAATATCTGTTTTCTCAAATATTTTTTTCCAAATCGTATCTAAGAGCAAAAGAGAGGGTTTGAAAGGATGGTAAGGAATAACTCTCCACATAAAAACTTACGTCAGCTATGCAATTCTAAAATCTATCTATTGGTTTTCACATAAAAAATAATATCCTATATTATCATGGAAAAAAAATCGATGAACCAAGATGTAAATTTTAATTCTCTAAGGCAGCCTACTTTCTGCCACACCGCAGTAACCCACTAAGGTGTGTTACCCAGACTCAGAAGCGAGTCAAATGCTACTAAAAGATATATTTGTGCCTTTCTACTTAACTGACTCCTCTATTGTTTCATGTGCTCTTAACACATGCATTCATCCATCTATCCATCCATCCACCCATTCATTTATTCATCAAATATTATGGAGCAAGTTTTATGTGCCAGGCATTGTTCTAGGTACTAGAGATATAAGCGTACTCATGGCAGAAGCAATATCTGCTCTTATGCAGCTTACGTTACATTCTAGTTTTAGGTACTAGAAAGCTATAAAACAACATTCCATTATTTCAACTCCTGAGGTTTACAGTCCAGTTGCCACACACACATACCCCCCCCACCCCCCCACCTAGTACTCAAAGTCCTGGATTGCATCTCCAGGGGAGAGAGTTCCAAAGGTAAAATAAGTTTGTCACCATTTACTCTCCCTCCCTTAGGATTTCTAAAGAGAATGGAAGAGCAGATCCCTAGGAGAACAGCAATTTCATTTGGCCTGATGGGGTGGGGAAGGGGGGGAGTGCGGTGGACGGGCAGGGTGGTGAGTAATAAGACCTGTGACCAAGAACAAGAAAAGCTGGCAAGAGAGATGCCCTCTGTGGGAGGGATTTTTTTTTTTCAGCCTTTGGAGAGGAGGCATGGGGAGGCTTCACATTTGAGAGATGACTGTGTAGGAATCACAAAAATGAGGCGTTCCTCACTGTAAGATGGAGGGTGTCCTGAGGAAGGCCTACAAGTGCCTGAGGCCAGAGACAAGCTCACCAGTAAACTGAAAAAAAATTTACAACACAGAGGTGGCCCAGGCCTGAGTCCCCAGAATGGGAAAACCACTTTATCTCCGGAACGATACCCATAGTGAGATCCTGATGCCTGGAACTCAACTACTATTTTCACCCTACAGATCTAATGCTTGTTGTAATTGTGTGGTTTCTGTAATGCTGTATTGAGTGCACTGCAATTGGAAATACCAGATTGTACACAGGGTGTGTATGTTCATGAGCTGCGAGGGACCCTGAGTCCAATGAAATAGGGGGTCTCCTCTCCTCATCTCTCCCCGTGCTTCATTACGACATCTGCAATTCCAGGATTACAGAAATCTCTATACTATACATTAGATTATGGATCACTTGAGAGGAACGGGGGAGGAGAGGTCCCTTCTGACTGGTGGGCGGAGGGGTCAGCAAAGGCTTCCTGAAGATAAGGTATTTAATCCGGCTCAGACCTTAAAGAATGGTCAAGACTTGGGGCGGGGAGACGGGGAGAGTGTGGCAGCAGAATTTATGATAGAAAGAGGCTACTCTGAGCTTAACAGTAAGGGAATTAAAGTGAGAGACACACAGACTTCCATTTTTTAAGTAAGACTGAGAAGTTTGGTAAATTTGGAGAAGAAAAATGTTGAGTTTTGCTTGTTTTGCTGTTGGTGGTGTTAAATGATTGAGACAATCTCTGTAAAATCCAAAATATTCTCTGGAAGTAATCAAAACCTATCCAAGATAAAAAGCAAGGATTGAAGGACAACCAACCCTCTCTTATAGTTCTGAAAAAAGACAGGGTAAAAAGGTGGAAAGAAGAAAGTCCCCGGTCCAGATTTCTATCCCTAATAAGTGAGTGAGGATATAGGTAGAAAGACAGTGAGAGAATATTAAAGAAAAATATATGGGAAAGAAATGAAAGTCTCACCCCAGTACCAGAAAGCTTAGCAAGTTTCTCCTCGTTTCTGGGATGGGCAGGAGTGCCAAGTGAAGCTAAGCTTTGCTCTAGATGCACCTGTTGACATTTTGTGGCCAGTTAATTAAAAATCAAATTCTAATGGTTTGGGGGAAACTGGATTCAAAGAAAAGAATGGACAGTTCTTTAAACTGATAAGCTACACAGAAGCCACCAGGTTTCCTGGAATTTTTATTAAAAATTACAGACATCACAGCAATAGTTCTCAGACACCATCTCCTCTGCTAACAAAACTTTCCTTTCATGGCTCCAGAGGGAGTCCAGAAACTAATTCTCCCACCCCAGCATAAATCTACAAAGGGCTCCCTCCGTGGGCTGCTGACAGTCCCAACTGTAACTCCTGGATTAGAGAGCAGAGCATGAATATATTTAGAGTCTATATGGGTTGTTGCTTTAAGCAACACCATTAATATGCCAGAACTCTGAGTTCCCAAAGTTATTCAGTTATCAATTTGCTGTACATAATTTAATCTCTCTGTATTTTGATATGCAAAATGGAAATAGCACTGCTGATACTTTGCAGGGTGAAAGGAGATAACCAACAAGACCATTATAAAGCTTGCTGGGGGGAAAAAAGGGCTTATGTAAATGTCTATTAATTAAACAGGAATGGCTGCACAACTAGGTCAGGCATGATGATAAGACTGAACCACCCACCCCAGCCACCAGCATCAAAAAGAAGAAATGAACATTTAATCTTTAATAGCACTTGTTGGTTGCATTTTGTAAAGAATATTGAATTGTAATATTCTGTAACACAATACAGCATATTTCAGACCATCCTCAAAGAATTCTTTGATAAAACATAAACTTATTAGAGACAACAGCCCCTTCAAAAAACCAAGAAAGCAAGCCAATTACTAATGAAGAACTTGTAAAAAGCTAATCAAAGCTCTCATCCAGAGAAAATGAGAAAATCTGAAGCTCAGAATAATTTTGTATATTGATGAGATTTTATATAGCGTCACAGAAAGAAAAATAAAACAGATTTAAATGAAGAAAAAAAGGACTCTAAGTCTCTGTTGAAAAGCCTTGTTGTGTTTCATATCAATGTTTTTATTAAAATGTGCTGTGCCTGTGGAAACATCCCTTTTTAAAAAATACCTGATGGGTGGTGCTGTCAGTAGACACTCGGCTTTTCTGTCTGAGTATTGCGAGGGCCAGAGAGAAAATCCTTCATTCAGTCTCCAGCTCTTTCTTTTGCTCAGAGGGGTGGCTTATCCAGGGTCACGGCACTCAGAAATGATGGAGCTGAGACTCATGTCCAGGTTCAAGCACAGACCGTAGTCTTTCCCCATCATTTCCAAGCCTGCTACAAGACTAAATGCAGCATTTCCTCATGAAACAACTTGCAGTCATTACATTTACTCTATTTTTGTCTTAAAGGAAAACAATTGGGAGCTTGTGCTTTCCAAGCATTTATTTATTTATTTTTCCCTTCCACTGCATTACATAATGGTGACAATTTGGGTTTACTAAGTCTATTTCTGAGATAGTCACTAAAACAGTGACACTGCTAGAGCAAGGTATGTTGGGGTACAGAGTGGTGAATCAGAACTCAGTCAATTCAGGGATTTTCAAGCACAAACTCACAGGACACCCTAATTTATTGATAACCAGATATTAATGTCTGGCAACTATCACACAGGAAGATGTTTTATGAGAGACACAAAATAAAATAGCAGTCTATTCGTATAACTACTTTTTAGAATGGTGCCATATAGAATTTTAAAACAACAGAAAAACATACAGATGAATCTTCAAGATGATTTTTAAAAATCCCATAATGCTTCTCTTTAGATATATAATCAACGTAAATTTCTAATTAAAGGTAAGTTATGTATTTCCTTCTTGCTTCTTACCCAACTTAGATAATAAAAAGATTCCTTTCATTCCCAGAATCAGATTTCCCAGTAATTTCTTTAAACTAAAATTAGTTTTTCTCTTTAGAAGATCTTGCAAAAGAGAGTCCATAAAGAAAATTTCTAAGGATCTGATAAACCCATCACAAAAATCTGTTATTACTCACCTAATAATGAGAAATGTTAAGTAGAAATTTAACTATAAAAACTTAGCTACTATGAGACATTTCTCCCCCTTTTTTTAGACTACTAATAATTTGAAACTAGGTAACAAAAACAATGTTACTCACAATCTGCAGTATTAAGAAATCATATTCTTCTATATAAAAATGTAATCAAAATTTATTTTCAGACAATACTTGTATCCTCGTATTTTGCAAACAAGTGTTAGAGAGAGGAATAAACTGTTTACATCTGGGCAAGAATGGCAGTTTATTTTAAAGGCATTTTATTAAAAATATAAGCAACTTAAGGTCAGGATAAAAATTACACTCTAATCCCATTTCCTGACCAAATCAATTTTTTACATTTGTCCGTAGTAACTTGTGTTGGAATTAAGAACCGATTTTTATAGTTTGGATCTAGTTCAGTCTTTTCCAGACAAGAACGTTTAGGAACTCCCAAAAAAGAGAGTCTAAAACCAAAAAAGAAAACGGGTATCAGGAAATACACAGCTTTCTCAATGAACTCGGGAGATGAACCCTGATTTAAAGGCTGAGCTCTGAGCTCACCATTATTTTCTCCCTATGGCCCTTCAGACCAGCGAAGTCAATAAATTCCCTGATTGCTTCAGACTAGGTCATCCTTGAGCTCTTTTTCCTTTCCTCTTAAAGCCTGATTTCTCCCCAATTTTACTGATATCTACTTACTTTCCTATCTTTCATAGTTATGTACACAGTGACTATATAATTCTGTGATGCCATTTTTCCTCTTACCACTTAACATTATTTCACACATACTTTCTTATATTTTGCATAATCCTTGTAACTTTCTTTTTAGCTATACAGTATTTCATCTGGCTAATAGATCATCATAGACTTGACCAGTATTCCACTGTTAAACATTTAGATCATTTTCCAGTTTTATTTACACTATTATAAAATCTGTGTGTGTGTGTGTGTGTGTGTGTGTGTGTGTGTGTGTGTGTTATGGATTATAGATTATTTCCTTATAATAAAATTTCAGGAATGAGTAAAAACAATAGGGATATTTATATGGCTATTAATCTATATTACCACATTCCCCTCCAAGATGACTGAACTAATTTAAATTGCCACCAATAAAAACTGCTTGACTCGTCCCTCACTGTTTAAAGTATCATTTCTTAATGTGAGAATTAGACCCTCCTTTGAGATATTTCACAGAAACATCACACAGGCTTTATCCAGACTATAGACAACCAGCATAGGCTCGATGCCACTTCTGACTTGGCCATAGGATGCAACGCTTGGGGATTACTGACTTGATGCAGGAGAACATATGGACAAGGGTTAGGCTCAGGGTGGGGTTGGGTGACTCTCTCAAATGCTTGTAAACACATTATGTCCCTGGATGATGCTTTTCCAGATTGGCTAGAGCAGGATCAGCAACTTTTAGGAAATGGTGCGCCAAGGCTCCAATCGCTCAGAGCAGGCCTGCATTATCCGCTGCAAGTCTCCAACAAGCTGGTGCCTAGGTCTCGAAGGGCCATGAAAATAGGCCACAACAAGTCACGCTCACTAAAAACTTCTGCTTTCCTCGATTCTGTGCCAGTTGGTATAAATATGGCTACAGTATTATCATATCACTCCTCTAAAATGCTCTACTTTCCTTGGCAAGGGTCTGGAAAGTAATGTTAAGTGTAAAAACCAGCACATAAAATTGTATATTCATTATGGTTACAACTACAGATATGCTGACATGAAACCTGCCCAGTATAAAAATGGCATCCAAACTTTCATCTTGAGGTATGGCACGAAATAAGAATGAAAACTAAAATTGTGCATGTCAAACTGATATGAACATAATTGGAAGTAAATACACCTGAGGGCATGTACATTTTCTTCAACACTTGTTATTTTTTCATGTAGAAAACAGTCCATTTCTAGGATGGTCCTCATAAAAGGCCCATTCATTCTTTCTAGCCGGTGGTCCTCCAGTAGCAGTAGCAGCTGCCTTTTCCAGCATGAAGTAAATTCTCAGAGCATCCATCCAGCAGTAGAGCCTCCCCATTTCAGCCTCAGGACAGCAACCACTCCAAAAGGGTCCCTTCCACAAACAGATCAAAGGACAAATCCAGCTTCTCATTCAAAGCCAAGAGCTCTCTCCCAGGCATTACAAATCAACTTTTAAATATGCTGTTGTTTCCACACAGACCTTCTCTGTGAAAGACTGAAGATAATTCAGTCAAGTTAGTCCACACAGAGTCAAAATGACTTTCTGCCAAGGGAGCCTCAGAATTATAGAATTTTACTTAGTTTTATAACTTGATAAAAAACACATTATTCTTAATACCTAGTACTCAGAAAACAAATTATAAAGGTAATTTTATACCTCTACTTTCACTTACATCTACTCCTACAAATGAATCTTTTATTCCAATGTCTTTGAACATTTTTGCTTGCACACACCTACATTTACAAACTATATATCTACATACCCCTAGGCATATAAGTTGACCGCTAAAATATTTCATTAAATAGTTGTAAAGGATGTAATTTTCCCGTGTGCTGTAAATGTTGACAATTCTAAATATACATACTATTTTACATATACCTACAATTTAAAACAATGCTATTATGTCGGTCTCTTAAATGCACTCAATCGAAAACAAATGCCACAGTGCTATAAGAACCACCATCATTCATTTTTAAAAATATGCACAATTGGATATTTTATATTTTTCTCCTTGAATTCATCTCATCTGCTTCTCTCAAAGAACTTTATCCTAATGTATATTTTATGCTTAAAAGCTTTGTATTGATCATATTCTTGTAAACAAAAAAACATATATATATATATAGAGAGAGAGAGAGAGAGAGAGAAAGGAGTTTATTTTCCAAAATTTCCTGTGACCGTTTTGCTCTAAGTGTTAGCTAAGATGTCTGAGTTGTCATTATAATTATTAGTAGTACTTGGTTGATCAAAACAAAATAAATACATTATAAAATTTAATAAACAAATAAACATATAAAGTGAAATATTTGTGGAAATCATGAGTTAATAGCATCATTTAGTATATAGTACAGGTCATACTTTTTTCATATGTGTATGAATCCATTTAATTGTCACAATACCCTACTATTATTATCCCCATTTTTTAGATGCAGAAACTAAGGTTGAAAAAGCCTAAATGGCTCCTCAAGGTCACGGAGCCTGGATCCACACAGACTCTCTGGCTCCAGAGCCCAGGTCCTTAAACACTCTCCTATACTTCCTGACTCTTAAACATATGGATTGGGGTGGGAAGGGGTTCAACAAAGGGGTTGTCAAATTGTTCCTTTGTTTGGTGCCCTGGCTGAGCACTATGCCATGGTGAGGGATGGGATGGGAGTGAGGTAGGCCTTTGTTTTGTACCGTGGAGAAAGGCAACAAGTGGAGGTGGGAAAGGAAAAACCTAGACCACGAGTGCATTTTCCAGTGGATGGATTCATGGGAGGGTGCATGTGGTGGCAGAAGATCTGGGAATTAATTCCTTTAAAACTTTCCATACCCACATATCCTTTGGGAAGTCCTCACATACACCCAAGGGTGCATATGCTCGTTTGAATGCTATCTATCGGTCTACTCAGCCTCTGATACAGTAAAAATTAGAGAAGGTTGGTGAGACGTTTTTAATGCTTTAGAAACAAAATTTAATTAAAATTTAAATTATTTTAACCCTTGAATTTTATTTTAAAATGGCAGTTAACTTCAATAATTTGGAAGGACACACACACTAAACTGTAACAGGATAGTAATAAGCATAACTATAATCTACATGGTAGGTTTATAATGATTAGATGTAATGCATGAAAAGCTTGCAGGTCAGTAATAGAGCCATGCATAAAATGCTCCTCTCAAAATCTTTATTTGCATTTCTATTACTGAAATCATTTCCTAATAATGAAGTTGCCATGAGAGAAGCTCCATTACTAAGGAATCACTGTTACAGAAACAACATTATTAAAGCATTGCTATGTACAGGAACTTTTATTAGGATGATACAAGTTATATATCACTGTAATAAAGCTTCCATTATAATCCTAATTGCATAAAACTGTGTTTGTGGATAGCAATGCTAGAGCTGTAGGACTTTTAATAAAGTATCAAAATAATGCTTTGGTAATAGGATTGTTTAGAATACTAATACTTCAGGGAAGGCTGAACTGACTAATGGATGTTTATGTTACTGATTATACACGCTCTACCAAGAATTAAAAAGAAAAGATATGAAAAGAGCCCTCATGTACCTAGTGGCATGCAGTGTGAAAACGTATGTGTTGAGGCATGCAAACCAGGTCTGTTTAATATAACAACTTAGTATGTCCAGTTCACTTACTGGTGCAATGAGATAGCAAGTGGCTGAAACGGACATTTGCAACTATGATAATTAAGAGGCTTAATGCTCAGATATACGGAGAACTGGAAGTCAAAAACTTAAACACAATTATATATACCCACAGACATGCACACAGACACATCTTGGGAATTGCCTGTTAGAAGAACTATTTGAGAAATATGAGTTTTTGGTGTGTTTTTGTGTGTGTGGAGAGAAGAGAGAGAGAGAAAGAAAGAGAGAGAGAGAGAGAGAGAGAGAGAGAGAGAGAGAGGGAGAGAATGAATGATTAAATACTATATAGATAACTCACTCTAAGATGTTATTCCGTACTATATATAAATGATATAGTGATCCTTCTGAAGTTCGTATCGGACTTAGGTTCACACCAGATCATTGTTTTTTTTCGGGTTTTTTTGCATTTGTTCTAAAGGAGTCAAGTATTCGGCAGTTCCCTCTAGAAGAATATATAATGTTCACCACCAGAGACCGCCAGAGAGCCATCCAATCACCCAGTAGGCACGGAATGCCTCCGAAATATACCTGCTGTGTGAACACAGACAACGAAGGTTCCAGGCCGTCTGAAAGGAATTCAGCATAGGCTAGGCACCAAAGGCCCTAACAGGTGGCTCTGACACAGCCATTTTCGCTGTCAGGTAATTCTGGTTTTGAGAACACTTACGGCAGCTGGAATGACTTAGAATCGGCTTGGAAAGCAAAGCACTTTTTTACCTTTGAAGACAGCGTATCCTTTCCACAGTTCCCCTTTGACCTCTGCCTTCCAGATGTGATGAACTGCAAACAGCTGGGTGGGGTTAACTTAGGGCCCAGAAGGTTCATTTTCCCTACTGACTCAGGTGACCAAGGACAAATGGGAACATTCCCCTAATGTTTTTATCACCTGTGGTGAAAGCACAAGGTTTTTTTGTTTGTTTGTTTTGTTCTGTTTTACTGTAGGGTCTGAAGGAATATGCTATTTTTCAGGATTCTAATATTCTCTCATTAAATATGATCAACCCAAACTAATTTGTACTGAGACAGTGAGAAACCCTATTTCTGAAATATCTACAAAATTGAAATCTCTTGACTTGGGAGTATGTGACATTGAGAGTGAAAGGGCTTAATTATCTAACCGGTCAATTAAACACCTGTAAAAACAGAGGCACCCAAAATATTTGAAAATATTTCAACTGGGCCAGTCGAGTGGCCTGTTAGTTAAGAGCTGGCTTGGGACACCAGCTCTGAGCAGCAGGGTTCCGGTTTGGATCCCACATGAGGGCCAGTGATGCTGCGCCCTCTACAGCTAAGATGGTGAACAACAGCTAGACCTGGACCTGGGCTGCTGTGAGTCACCGGCAATGCTGTAGGCTGCAGTGGGGCTGGCTGGCAGCTGGCGTGAGCTTTCGTAAGCTGCAGTGAGCCACAGTGAGCAGCCTTCCAATGGCTGGCGAGCAACTGCCTCACCTGGGAAGAGCGCAATGATAATACCAACACGGGCCAGTGAAGCGATGTCCTCCACAACTAGACTGAAGAATAAAAGGACAGCAACTTGTTTGTTCCCCTCCCCCTGATTCCCCAACAAAAACTTTAAAAAAAAAGAAAATACTTCAACTTCCATGAATTTAACCAGAAATTTGAATTCAGATAATTTTGAAAGAAACTATTTGAATTTTGGCATTCATGTGAGTTTGCAGCTTATAATTCACGGATGTTCTTATTTTTAATAGGTGGAGGGACACCCAGTCCTTCCAATTGCACCTTGCAAGGAAGGTCTCCATCCTCATTATGACAGGAATAGAGACAGTCCTTTCATGAAAGCCTTACAACAAAAGTGGTGAAGACTCAAGAGGCTTGAATAAATAAATGTTGATTGGTTGATTTCTTTGGAAACTGATTCTAACTTCACTGCCTCCCATTTCCCCATCTTCTGCACAAACATTTTGTCAGTGTCCCTTAAAGCACAGATTTCCTCAGTCTCCTTGAAGACAACCGGTCCCACACGTGCGGCCATCACCGCCATCTCCTCCCTTTCAGCCTGATGTCCTTTGCTGTGGTCTCTCCACTCTCTCCCTTGCCCTGAACAGATACCTGATTCATCAAACCAATTACCAATTTTATATCACTCTCTTGCTCAAAATGATTGCCCACTGCTTATTAAGCAAAGCTCAGTTTCGGGGTGGGGAAGTGGGACATAAATCCCTTTCAATATCTAACAAGAGCCATGGACCTTAGAATAACGCATTAATACACACAGATTTTTGCCTGTGATTCAAAGGGTTCATATATATGCTGAAGTCTGGTGATTTGTAGCCGTAGGTCAAAAACCCAAACACACACACACATACACACACACACACACTCATATATTTAAGTTCGAACTGTGCAGCCCTCTATTTAGCTTCTCTGCAAGCTGGCATCAAACTATTTTCCTACCCTTATCTTCTATCAGAGTTACCCCTAATCACACAGACAAGAGTGAAGGCTTCACTGAGTACCAATCACATTCCAGGGACTATTCCAAGCCCTAAATTCACAGCAGCAAACAAGATAAAAAGGTTCTTTGGTTGCTCTTATTCTATGGACCCATAGTTATCCTGGGCTCTGCCACGCCCTGACCTACCACTGCATATCCTCAAAGGTATGCAATTCCTAGCTTTAGAAACCTGGTTCTTCCTGTATTTTATACTGTTGTTAATCGGGTTTGCTCTCTACTGCCAGTATATCTTGTGTTTCCTCATCTCTGTGCTAGTCTCCTACCTAGAATAATCCTTCATATTTCTCTCCACCTACCAAGTATTCAAAGACGATCTCAAGCCCTTCTCTCCCTCTCCCTATCTCTCTCTCTCTCCCTTCAGGAGGTCTTTCTAGAAACATTTCAGGTCACAATTAACAAACTCTCTTCTTATAATCTCTATCAGTGATCTGGTACTTTTTCAAATATTGCGTGTAGCACTTCTTTACAGTTGTCTTATTATGTAACTTATTATTATTATTAATTTTTATTGGGGAACAGCCATGGTCATTGGTTTCATGCAGCAATGGCATAGTTGACTCCTTTAGGGAGGGTGCAGCTCACAGTGGCCCATGCAGGGATCGAACCAGCAACCTTGGTGTTATCAGCACCACGCTCTAGCCAACTGAGCTAACCGGTCACCCCTATAACTTATTATTATTGATTAATTCTGCTATGTAATCTGTGCATTATCACCCCATCTTTGGAAAAGGAGGCCCTGTTATATGGATTTGTTTCAAGAATAATGCTGTCCATCACCGTGCCTGTTACACACACCACCACTAAATCTCTATTTGTTGGTTATTACTGATTGATTGCAAGAGATGATGCCACTGAGATGATGAAATTGATCTCTGACTTTAAAGGGTGATCCAGAGAAATTTCAAAGAACTTTTCTCTGCTTGGGGATTGATAATATGACCGAAGTGATACACAGCTTAGCAAACCCACCAACCACTGTTATTCATCATTCTGACTGTGAGCTACCTGCGTGCAGCCATCGGCATGCGGACAGTGTGTAAGAATATTGTTTATATTCTAAACAATCATTTGTTTTTGCCATCTACATATGGTAGAAATCGGATGCATTCTTATCTGACCTAAGCTTTATGTTAGTACCTGAACTACTATCTTCGAAGACAACAAAGGGCATCTTAAAAGAAAGAAACAAACAAACAACAAACCAGATAGCTGATGAGAATGGTATATGGAATGCCGCCTTGTTCGGTGCCATTAGTCACTGTAAATGTATTTGCTATCTCTGTCTGCATCTATAACTTTCACCATCATTTCCTTGCAGAGTAAACAAATGTTGCTTATAAACTTCCCTACACAGCCTGTCTTTGCAGGATTTTCTAACCCACCAATGTGCTTAACAGAATCAAATGCCTTGTTAAAACCAAGTATATGGCATACAAATTACAACACTATTCTCTATCAGAGATGGTGTGACTAAATTTCTTAAGCATTAAACTTGTTTTCTTGGAAATCTGAAAGAACAATACGTCCTGATTGTTATCCTGGCACGTACAGTTCCACTCATGCCTATGCAACCACACAGTCAATGTACCTTGGAAATTCTAAAGAACATCTTCCACCTTCCAGAGCCCAGGGCAATCTCCGTGTGGGTTGCTGTTTACCCCAGTGGCAGATTTCCATAAAGCTATAACCACTACCAGATGGTCCACAAAATGATGATTGTTTGATGGCAAAACAAATATGAATTTATCTCTATAAAAGCATAATGTTAATTGTTATTTGAGCTTATGTCCTATACTAACCACCTAGTAATATTAATTTTAAACTTAGTGAATAATAAAAACTATGTTTTTATTATCAACTTGAGATAAGATCATTAATAACAGTAATACCTAGTATTTATTTTGTGGTATTGTTATGTGCTGGAACTTGTTCTAAATATTTTATACATGTGATTTTGTTAATCCATGTAGAAACTCCATGATGTGTGTACAATTATTGTCACCATTTTGCAGATGAGAAATTGAGGCATAGAGAGCCTTAGTCCCTTGCTCTAGGTTTCACAACGAGTTTGAAAAAGCCAGCATTTGATTCCAAGCAGTTTGGCACTAAATCAGCTCTCCTTAACCACTATGTTATACTACTTCTCATTTATTTAATTCTATTCTTTCCCACCCCCCAGTTTTATTGAGATATAAGTGACATATAGCACTGTTTAAGTTTAAGGTATTTAGCATAATAATTTGGCTTACCTACACTGTGAAATAATTACTACAACAAATTCCGTTAACATCCATCATCTCATATAGATATGAAGAAAAAAAAACCCCACAAAAAATTGGCTTTTTTTCCCTTGTGATGAGAATTGTATTTAGTTTCATTCTTCAGTTGGGAAGTTGAGGTATCACTAACTATATCCTGTCTTGCCATGTCACAGGGAAAATGGCGTCAGATATTTATCATGACTCCAAATATATGGTATTCAATGGGATGACCTATGGGTAGGTGCCTGGTATCACCGTTTCTGACTTTCCCTCCATGGATCCAGGGAACTTCTATGTCCACAATAAAACATGTTCCATCCCATTGTTTGTATCATGGACTTTATACTGACTCACAATTTGTCTGACTAGCTGGTTACAGCTACAATAAGCATGAAATCACCAAGAATGGCGCTGCTCTTTCCATCACACTGGGGACAGGGCACTAGTCAAACCAGACATTTTCCCTAGAGCTTCTGCTTCTCCAACATAGGACGAAAGGAAGGCACTAATCAAGCATGACCTTCAATGCAACTCTGATGGATACTAGCTTCTCCATTCACCTAGTCACTAAAAGACGAGGAAAGCATTTCTTTGGTGAATATCCTGATTGGGGTGCAGAATTAGGACTTCAGACTAGGAATTAATGCTGAGTCTGCTAACTATATACTCAAGACCTATTGGCCTTCTGTAAC
>NW_017731532.1:1272696-1328857 GCF_001890085.2 Hipposideros armiger | reverse complement strand
GCGACCCACAGGTTGAGAACCGCTGCTCTAGCACATAACAGTGTGAATCACTCATTCGATTCTTATCATCTGTATGTGGCTATCATTATTTTTATTTATTTGTATCTATATTTTTGCATGCTACATCTTACATTGCCAGCATCGGGTCCTTGACTCATCTTTACACCGTGGCCTCTGAGCTCTGCCAAATGATCTGATGCTGCCTTAGCTATTGGCTTCTCTGGCTGTTGGAAAGGCCTCAGGGTGAACAGACAGCAAGACAAGTGGCAACACCAAGAAATGTTGCCAGGGTTGCACTGTCCCTGTGATTAATGACATCTGGGTATTTCCTAAATTATTACTGCACTTGGCACCTGTTCTGCAACCTGCAGGCAAAAAAATGTACATATGTAGTACTCATATTTTCAAAACCTAGCAGATCAGTTCAGGTCAATGAGCATTTATTAGTCCTTACTTATGCAAAGGTTACCTACTGCTCATGCGTGTCACATAAAGCAAAACAAAATACAGCCCCGACTGTAGAAGAGGTTGCAATCAAGCAGGTCAGATATATCTTTGAACAGTTTTCAGTTGGTTTCCTAACTAGAGAAATGCAGATATATCACAAGGGATAGCCAATGTTAGCTCAGAGAGGACCACTAGGTCAGGTGGGAAAAGTGTTCCCGACAGAGAGCCACAGGAGAAACACCTGGAGCCTTGAAACAGTGTGGTGTATAGAAGGGGCCATAGAGAGATGGAGATCCCATGAGGAAGAAGCTGTGTGTGTTGGGGCAGGGTTGCATTATGTTTTTCCTCAACTTGCAAGCCCCCATCCCTCAGCTCCTTTACCAAGTCATATGTTTTCCCTCCTAACGTTTCTCTCTAATATTATTCCTTTTTCTCCATCTCTATTTTTATTGGTCCACCGCAGAAGTCTTCCAAAAAAAAAAAAGGTTTTATTGTTTTAAAAGAAGCTGGAAAATCACCGCTTGTATGTTGGAAGAACAAGCCATCCATGAGAAGGCCTCTGTTCACTTGTCTTGCTCCATCTCTGATGCTCTCCTCTGGTCCCAGGCACCAGCATGAAAGGACTGATTGGTGCCTGTTCCCTGGTCATGTCCCTGGAACCCTGTACACACCTCCCTCTCTCTGCTTCCCCATGTGTGTTAGCAATAGATTCCTATTCAGCTGAAGAATCTCATTACTCCATCTATGAGGCCTCTGCTCCTTCTCCCAGGAAGAAAAACTGCACTTGTTACTTCCCTAGCTCCTATGCAACGTTCAAGGTGGCTCTTACCCTGCTGTTTTGCAATTGCTTCTTTGCAGAGCTATTTCCCCACCAGAATATAAATCCCCTGAGGGAAAGGACTGTGTGTTAACTGTGTCCTAACCCCAGCTTCTTACTCATAATAGGTGCTCATTTAATGCTTGTGGAGGGGAGAAAGAGAAAGACAAAAATTGAGTAATTGCTACTCTCTCCCCAGATTCTAATAATAAGCCCAGAAGCAATAAAGCATATAGATCAGGTAGTACAGTTAACATCAGCTTGTCTGAAAGTGATGTTCCCTGTGGGGCAAGCCTTCTCTCTGTGGCCAGGTGGACTTCAGCTATCAGGATGCAGGTGTGTTGCAAGTGATAAGCCCAATGTTAGTGTCAGGCTACTAGCCTGACTCCCACGGCAACATAAGCTTCAGTGAAAGTAGCCAGTGAAAGTGTCTTCACTATTTACAACGCCAGAGCTAATCAGAGAGTACTGTGTAGGCATACTACCACTACATGCCAAGATGATGTCTGTAGAGCCTACTAAACAGTCAGTGCCTGTTACATGTTTACTATTAATATAGCTTTTTCACTACAAGAGAAGGGAATCAGTGGAACCACCATCCTAGCATGCTAATTAATTCTCTGTGTGAAAAGAAGTACTAATCTCCATTTTAGAGCATCAATCATGGAAAATAAACTGAAATGTGACCAGATTTTAAAATGCTTCTTGTTCTAAAATCAGATATAAATGAAAACTTCCAGGATTCTGTAAGAGGCGAATATATGGTACTAAGAAACCCCATTTAAACTCAATCTTCTAGGAAACTTTAAAATACTTTTTACCAGTTTGAAACTGTTCCCTAATATCACCCTTCATATACTTTCCTCATCGAAGAAGCTTTGCTCTAAAAAAATTTCTCCCGATTTCTAAGTGAAATATTACAGAATTTCCCAGAAGCATTAGCGATGGTTTCTTAGCAACTGTTGATATGTCTCAAAACAACCTGAGACAGTCTTCTCTGAGACATGTAGTTTCTCTCTCTCTCTCTCTCTCTCTCTTTCTCCCTCTGCTAACAGAATTCCACAATATGGCACAAAAGATTTGTGTGGTTAAAAATAGCTCCGGACACACATTTTTAAAGTTGATGGAATCTTAATGATTTAAGTCTCCCATATCACACAGCTTTGGGTAGGTGTGCCTCGACAACAGTATATCAAAGGGTTCTGTGCAGAGAGACTTTAGAATCTTTTTCTTTTTTAATCACACCATTAACACTCTTGACATTTCAGAAATAATGTTTATCGATTTTGGTGTTAGCACTCCCATAAATTAAGTGATGTAATAGACGGAATTATTGTGGTACTATAAAAAATGCGTCATTCAGATGGTTAACTACATATTAGAAAAAGCACAGACTCTGGATTCATGTAAAAATAGCCCCTGATATGGGTAGTAAATAGGAGATGAAGAAAACTTATATATTCCAGTGATGATGGGTCTATCTCCACCATTCCACCCTGGCCATTGTGTCAAAAACAACTGAACTTGTTTAATAAAAGCAAGCTATAATAGCAATGATAATTCACACACATGTGCGCGCACGCGCGCGCACACACACACACACACACACACACACACACACACACACACACAACTAAAAGATGAAAAGTAAGACACATGAATTTAAGGTTATTTACCCCAAAGGAGTCAGCATAATGAAAACTATTAGAAATTGAGAAAAAAGCATTTAGAACCTGTGGCAGAAAAGAACCACATGGTACAAAGAGCAAAAATGATCCCTAATAATCTGTGGGGATATAAGCTTCCACAAGGAACTTTCCTCTTTCACTGGAAGAAGAAAGTCCGAGTCTAGCCAAAATCTGTGATTACGGTTCTGGGGTAAGAGTAGGTACCGTTGAAAATGGTGAAATCACCATGCAATGAACAGACTGAAAGACTTCCTCTGTGTATTAGTCTGTGTGTGTAATAGGACATACATGGGATAAAAACTGTATTGACACCTCATAGGGTTATTGTGAGGAGTAAATGAGCTAAGGCCCATAAATATAACATAGTGCCTGGTACATTAAAAGTGCTTAATATATGCTTAGCTGCAATAATCACCATTACCATCCTTTCTCCCATTTTATATGGGAGGACCCTGAGTTTCCAGGGAAGTTAGGCAACTAACTCAAGGTCACACGGCTACCAAGGATCTAGGCAGAGACTGATGTCTGTCTAATAGCAAAGCTCATGACCTTTCCAAGTTCACTATCGGTGTAAGCATTCTTACAGAAGGGTTAAGTATTTTACTTCTATGAAATGGGTTTCAAGTAAAAAGACAATATAGTTGCTGCTACCATCTCCATTCTTATAATTGTGGACTCAAATAAATCTAATTAAAGCTACTCATAGCATGAGTTTTATTGGCTAGGCATATTAGAATAATCTATTGCTAGCCTAAGACATGTCCTGGTCGTAGGTTAAGTATCTAGAAGTGGCTTTTGCTGAAGTGTTGCCAGCCTGTCATTGATCTATTCTGTACACATCCAACTAGCATTCTGGAAGTCACACAAGTTGCTGAGGTGACTAACTTGATTATGTTGTTTTAAAAAAATACTATTACTGTGGCTATAGTGAATAATTTTTCCATATCTGAAGATCAAAATCCATTCATTAAAGAGTTCATCAAATACATCTGGGTATAAATTAATAATGTGTCTGTGCTCTGGTTTGGAGATGAAGAAAGAAAGTTACTTGAAAATAAAAGGGCAGGAGATTTATTTTTAGCCCAAGATATACTTAGAGTTAATAGTCCTAAGCCAGCGTGGCTCAGGGCCAGAGCAAAATTCACTAATTTGAATCTCTTTTTTGTCGCCCTTCCTCTTTGCTCTCAAACAGACACGCTAATAAGCAGTGGGGACATATCTTGGATCTACAGAATATTTCTACAGTTTCTATTTTCTAAATCATCAAGCTGTTCTTTAGTTTTATAGAGCAGTTTTTCAACTGTTGAGGATCTTTCTGCAGAAAAGCAATTTGATTTCTATCCTTGGCTTTTCGATTTTACATTCCATTATCACTAAACATTGATTAAGCCTGCTACAATACACTCCCTTGTATTTCAGTCTTTGGATTCACAGAAGGTCATTATTTATTGCAGTTTAACAGCCTAGAAATATTTTTTAAAATACGGTTAATGCAGGTGCTGTATTTATCAGTGTTAACTTTTGTTTTTTTTATTTCAGGAAAAAATTAATTGACGTTTCTTAACAAATAGGTCATGTTTAATTTAAGTGTCTTTTTAAAAGATACGTAAAAATTAATATTCTTTTTATGAGAATATTATTACTAAAGAAAAGTTAGGACCTGGTAGGCAACTTTCTAAAATGGCTCAACAATTCTTATCTCTTGGTATTCATTCTCTGTGTAATCCCCTCTCTCTGCATGTGGGCTGGGCCTAGTGACTTGCTTCTAATGAATGAAATATGACCAAAGTGATGGGATGTCACTTCCATGATTAGGCTACAAAGGGCTGTGACTTCTACTGCATTAGCACTCTCTGTCTTGTCGGTACTCTCTTCCCTTCTCACTTCCTTGGTCTGATGGAGCAAGCTGCCATGTTGTGAGATGCTCTATGGAGAGGCCTCAGTCTAACAGCCTGTGAGGAACTGTGTCCTGCCTACAATCACGTGAGTGAGTGAGAAGGTGGATCCTTCCCAGCAGAGCCTTGAGAGAACCAGAGGACCAAGAAAAGTCACGCCTATTTTCCTGGCCCACAGAAAATAAAAGATAATAAATGTAAAGCCACTAAATTTGGGGGTATTGGATATACAACAATAAATAAATCAAAGCTCTAAAATACATAGTGGCATCAATCATTCATACTATGTACTCAATATTTAACAAGCATTTATGTGCCAGGCACTTGGCTAGGTACTGGGAATGAAACATATATGGTCCTTGTCCTCTGGGCCTAGGAGAATATTACCCTGTCTGCTGTTCCCTGGCTGCCAATTTTCATTTGAGTCCCCAAAAGAACTTTGATGAGTGTTGACTGCCATTTGATGAGACAGCGCCTCTACTGGAGAGATACACTCCTCCACAGGAGACCTTTGGTAAGCCATAGCCTGGTCTGAATAATGCTCTCCCATTCTGGGGGGCCGGCAGTCCTCTTCTTATGAACAAGAGCCCTGACATATGTAGGTAGTCACACTTTATTACTCAGATTCTTTTACACAGGAAGGATAAGGACAAGCCTTGAATATATTTTTCTCATATTAACAATAAATGTATCCCATTAGTCTAATCATAATAGTAATTATAATTGGGACCCAATTATAATTGTTGCAACAACAATGCAACTGCAAATCCTCTGTAAATTAGTAGTCTTCATCTGCTTCTACTAAATTATTCTATCAAACTTACAAGATATCATACATTTAGCTCACTATCATGCATACTTTTTTTATGTTCTAGTCAACTTTATTTACATTGCCTTCAGATGTTGTGCCGAATTCTTTTGGTAGTAAATCTTTATTCCTGAAGGTCAGTTACATTTTTAGAAATATCTTAAGTCATTAATATTTAAATATCTGTGGATTCTGAAATAGTGTTCAAAGATTACTATGTGGAAGTCTATGAGTCTGAGCAAACATCTTTCTCTTCTAGCTTCTAGACACACAGTTGGACCAATGAGTCATTTAGGCAGTACACAGAAGTGACAGTGAGGCAGAATTTCATAATTAAACTGGTGGAATACACCCCAAATGTTTGGGATCAAATTTATTAAGTTATTTTAAAAGACAATATCTAAGGCCCAAGTAGAGAGCGTGCAACTCTGGTTGAATGATTCAGGAAGAATGTATTAAAAGAAGAGAGAGAATTAGCAGAGATCAGGGGAAAATGGGAGTCAGAGAGCTGACTTTGGCAGTGCTCAGGTGGCACAATCCAGGGCAGAGAATTCTGGGAATATTCATTGATGTGCTAAGCACTGGTGAATTAAACAGTGAGCACCAAAGGTGTAACCCTGTCATCTAGTAGGCCCGATGACAAAGTGCCTAGGCTAGTTGGCAGGAATATGCATGGTATAGCTGACCACACCAGGCTAGGTGTTACCTTTAAAATCATCTAATTCTTCTTCTTGTGCTTCTAGGCTCACCAGGTAATATTCTCATTATAAGGTGCCCTCCAATAATCTTCCTCAATGATGACCGGTTGACATAAGCTTTCCCATTCACTTGGCAGTTACAACTCATAATTAATACATTGGCATTCTAAGTTTTCCGTATCAGTAACTTATGAGTCTTGCTAGCATTCTCTGTGAGATTCACCTAAAAAGTTGAAGCGAAGTGGTGGCCATAGAAGGGAGGTCACCACACAGGACTGGGGGCAGGTAGTTGGAAGCAGCGAAGGCAGGGAGAGATGACGAGCCAGGACCATGGTCAGGAGGAACCTAAACTACTATCCTGGAAAATGATAATTTGTTTCAAGTCCAAAGGCAAAGCTTAAGACAGAAATTGGAGAGTGAGAAGCAAAGTCGATATCTTTGAGTTAAGATTAAGTTAAAGTTGGAATAGAGTCAAGGAATAAATAGAGGCAAACAGTTCAGGACTAAGTGAAATAAAAGATGTTAGTTTTTTTGACCTGAGAAACTGGGAGGATAGTGGAATCATTCATTGAAATGAAAAAGGCTTGGTGAGAGCGGGAGTAGATTTAGGGAGGAGGAAAATCAATCCTATGTGGGCCACCTTAAGTTTGAGATATCGTCACACTATCACATAGACTGTTTGGATAAACTAATCCGAAGTGCAAAGGAGTCTCTGAGATGAAGTTTAACTTTACAGTCTCTGGCATATAAAAGGTACTTAAAGACATGGAACTGGATAGAACCACTTAGAAAGAGAAGGTAGACACAGAATGTCTACAAAGCCCTGGAGGGACTCAAACACTTATAGGTCTAATACAGGATGAGCTCAAGAAGTGTGGCTGCTAGGTCAAAGGGCATGTGCATTTGGTAATTTTTCTATATAATGTCAAATTGACCTCCATCGAGGTTGTGCCTCTTTGTTCCCAATGAAAACACCCTTTCTCCCATACCTGTCTCAATGAGTGTTTTCAAACGTTTCTATCTTTGCTCACATGGTAAGTTAAAAATGTCCTTTCAGTGTAGTTTTTATTTACTTTTATTTATGAGTGAGCATGAGTATCTTTTCAAATATTTAAGAGGCTTGTTTGTACCTATCTGTGATCTGACTGTTCATAATCTTTGACGGGAAAGTTTCTCAAGATAGGTGAAAATAAAGATGCTTGTGCAGCAATGGGAAGGATCCTGTGGCAGGGCAGCAGGGAGACATGATGAGGCAAGAAAGAAAGGACGTTACTCCAGGAGTCATCCTTGAGAGGAAAGAGAGTTCAGGATCCAAGGCACAAGGCAGGAGTTAGTGTTGGGAAGGGGGCAGGTACACTCTTCCCATGGTAACGGGAGTTAAGGCAGAGTGTGTAGGTACAGGTGTCTGAAGGCTTGAGCATTGGTGCTGAGAAGATGAGGTGACTCTCCTGGTCATATCTATTCTGATTGTGAGGTATGAGAGGGGAGGAGGAGCCGGAGCCATGAGCGGAAACAGTGTGAAACAGTGCCCTGGAGGACGGGGGCAGTGAATTTACTAGAAGAGTGGCCAAGGGCGGCCTGGCAGTCCTGCACGTCGTTTTGAGATCTGTGGTCATCAATTTGAAGTGAGCCTTGATGACGTGGTTGTGTGATTTTTCTCCAGAGATGTTCAATTGCTTGGACATAGGTATAACATGAGAGAGATACAAGAAATTAAAGAGTTTAAAAGAGAATGATTGTTGGGCCGGCCAAGTGGCGCGATGGTTAAGAGCTGGCTTGGGATGCCAGAGGGCCCCAGTTCGGATCCCACATGTGAGGGCCAGTACACTGCCCTCTACAGCTAAGATGCTGAACAACAGCTCAACCTGGAGCTGGGCTGCCGAGAGTCGCCAGCAACGGCGTAGGCTGCAGCCGCTGTGGCAGTGGGTTGCCATGGGCTACTGTGTGTAGCCAGCAGCCAGCTTGAGCGGCCAGCAGCCGCAGTGAGCGGCCGTCCAGAAGCCGNTGCCATGGGCTACTGTGTGTAGCCAGCAGCCAGCTTGAGCGGCCAGCAGCCGCAGTGAGCGGCCGTCCAGAAGCCGGCGACTGATGTGCCTCACCCGGGAAGAGCGCAATGATGGTGCCAACTTGGCCAGTGAAGCAACGTCCTCCACAGCTAGACTGAAGAACAAAACGACAGCAACTTCTCTGTTCCCCTTTCCCCAATTCCCCAATAAAAAAATAAATAAAAAATCTTTAAAAAAAAAAAAAGAGAATGATTGTTGACCTGGGCCATGGAACCATGAAACCACTGGGTATGGAGAGCTGTGAGAACAGTGAGGTATAGAGGTAGTAACAGTAAGAAGTAGAGGGGTAAATGGATTGAAGGACTCCGTGAAGTTGGGGGAGCTGCTAGAATAGGCATACGCGAGTATGTGAATGGGGAGAGTCTTAGGAGGTGGTACCTGAGAGTAATAAATAGAGTCGGCGATGGGTTAGCCCTGGCCCTAAACGAGCTGGAGATAGTACACAGAGATGAAAGAGTCATGAGCCTAAAAGAGGAGTTTGAGGTGGAGGAGGGAGGGCTGAAGCAGGATCCTCCTGAGAGAGCCAAGATTCAGCAGAGGACAACATGTAGCTGAAAGGGCTATCCAGCGGAAAGGCTGAGAATGTTGGAAGCTTCTCCCTGCACGGATAGGAATTCTAGAGAGCACAGTGAAAAGCATGGCATGGAGGGAGAATTGGGAAACAGAGTTGGGGAGAGAAAAAACAGAAGAGAATAAATATGAGGACCCAGGAGAGGTTAGATGAGTGTAGGCATTTACACCATTAATAGAGAAAAATCTAGAATCTAGAAGAAATAATGAAATCATACAGTCTAAGATAAGAGAAAATTAGGCAGTTTCCACAAATGTGTATTATACAATGCTCTACAGAATAGTAAATTCCTAGCAGATAATATTGCAACTGGTTCCCTTTGAACTTAAGATTTTTTAGAATCCCATTGTGCGTTATGGAAAGAAGCTGTTCAGTATTTTACAACTGGGAGCTATTGTGCTGAAATTAAAACCTGGAAGTTTTCTTTACGATGATAAGCCTCCTTATCTCTATAGGAGAAATTTTAAGTTCTAATTAAACTTCTAAATTAACCTAAATGGAGGCTTCGATCATTTAATAGAATTCTAGAATTTCAAATTACATGGAAGCTTAGATGTCATCTAGTTCATCCAAACTATCCTAGAGAAAAAAAAAAACCACAAAAAAAACACCTTTTATATTAACCATCCCCTCCTCCAAATTCTCTAACTTTCTCAGCCTCTTCTCAGCATATATCCTTTAATTCTCGTCCTGACTAAAATCTGACAGCCTCTAACAACCCTACTTCCCTTGCAGCGCTCTCAAAACTCAGAGCCTAGAGGTGGGGCGAGTGTGATTCCTCCCAGGCCAGTCCCAAACGGTTTCCCCACTGACCTTCTTCAAAATCCCCAGCTCAAATGAGTCCCATGTCCAGCATGGTTCCCACTAGGAACTAGACAAGCTGGTAAATATTTAACCATCTATTTGACAGCATCAGAGAGTTACAAAAACATGGGATCATAGGACAAAGAATCAGGAGAAGACGGAAGCCCAGCACGGTGAGCCTGGTATTTGGAGCTGCCTTTCCTTTGCGGGGCTGACTCTGAAACTTCAGGGTCTGCCAAGGAAGAGTGGCCCTGGTAAACACATGAGGGTTTTATATGGGGCTTGGAAGGACTACACTTCAAAAATAAGGGCATTAAAAACAGATCAGCCAATACAGTGACTAAAGACCAGCTTAAAGACATCTCAGTCCCTACCTGGATCAATGTGATCAGAAATCGCTACAGTCCTAAGCTAGCTGCCTGCTTGAAGCAGAAATAAATCCTTTCTGGGAAAAAAGCAACATTTCACAGAGCCTTAAATTATCTCTGTAAATTTTATATATACAACATCTGGCTCCTATTAAAAAGAAGACATATATACGTATATGAATGAAAAGTCTTGACCAAAACCCAAAAGAAAAATGGACAATGGAAAAACCCAGATGATTGAGATAAAGGAGTTTAGCAAACATGGACTTCAGACTTCTAATGTTTTCAAGACAAGCTTGAACATTTTGGTAGAAAACTGAAAGTTTTGTGGTTTTTTTGTTCTTTTGGGTTTTCTTTTTAAGATTTTTATTGGGGAATTGGGGGGTGGGAACAGCGTTGGGGAATCGGGGAAGGGGAACAGACAAGTTGCTGTCCTTTTGTTCCTCAGTCTAGTTGTGAAGAACGTCGCTTCACTGTCCCATGTTGGTATTGTGATCATTGAGCTCTTCCCCAGGTGAGGCAGTTGCTCACCGGCCATTGGACCGCCACTCACAGCAGCTCACAGCAGTCCAGCTCCAGGTCGAGCTGTTGTTCACCATCTTAGCTGTAGAGGGCGCAGCGTCACTGGCCCTCATATGTGGGATCTGAACCGGCGGCCCTGCTCCTCAGAGTTTGCGCTCCCAAGCCAACTCTTAACCAATGAGCCACTTGGCTGGCCCTGAAAACTGGAAGTTTTTAAATGAACTAAATTAAAATGCTAGACCCCAAAATACTGTAACTCCAATTTAGAACTCAATGAAAGGCTTTCAGAGAACATTTACATAGATGAAACTGGAAGATAGGTCACAAAGAAAAAAAAAATCCAGAATGAAGCACAGAGAAACGAAAGTTGGGGGAAAAGAGCCTGACAGACACATGCGATATGGGGAAGAGGTCTAAATACCTATGATTGTAGTCACAACAAGAGAGAGGATAGAGAGCCTGGGGCAGAAGCAATATATTTAAAGAGAAAATAGCCAAGAAGTTTCAACAACCAATGAAAAACATCAAAGAGAACCATGAATCTCAGGAAAGATACATATAAGAACCATAATAACACATAGGTATATGATAGTTAAAAAAAATAAGTTAATCCTGAAAGCAGTCAGAGAAAAAAATAAAACACTAAAGAAGCCACAACTAGACTGATAGCTGAATAGTACCATATCCATTGAAGAAATCAAATCTATTATTAAAAACCTTCCCATGAAAGAAACTCCAGACCCAGATAGCTTCACTGATTAACTCTCCCAAATATTTAAAGAAGAAATAACACCAACGTGACATAAAAAAGAAGAACCCTTCCAAACCCACTTTATAAAAGTAACATATGTTTGATCTAAATTGAAAAGGACATTATAAAAAAAAATTACAGGCCAATTCCGCTTATGAATATGGATGAAAATGTCCTAAGCAAAATATTAGCAAACTAAATCCAGCAATATATTAAAGAATAGTGTATTAAAACTAAGTTGGATTTTGTCCCAGGTATTTAAGGTTGATTGAATATTTGAAAATCAATCAATGTAATTTACCATATTAAAAAAAGTAAAAAAAGAAAATCATTTGATCATCTCAAAAGATGCAGATATATCATTTAATTAAAAAAAAATCAACATCTTGGGCCGGCCGAGTGGCTCAGTTTGTTGAGTTGGCTTGGGAGGGAGAGCTCTGAGCAGCAGGGCCACTGGTTCGGTTCCCACATGGGACAGTGACACTGCGCCCTCTACAGCTAAGATGGTGAACAACAGCTCGACCTGGAACTGGGCTACCGTGAGTGGCCATGAGCGGCCGTCCAATGGCCTGCGACCGACGGCCTCAGTCGGCAAAGCTCAATGATCATAATACCAAAATGGTCCAGTGAAGTGGCATCCTCCACAACTAGGCTGAAGAACAAAAGGACAGCGACTTGTCTGTTCCCCTTTCCAGATTCCCCAACACTGTCCCCTTCCCCAATTCCCCAATAAAATCTTAAAAAAAAAATCAACATCTCAAAAACACTGAGTAAAGGAGGAATAGGAGAAAACGTCCTTAATCAGATAAAGAATACCTACAATAAAACCTAATGCAAACTTCAAACTTAAAATATTAAAAGTTTTCCCTCTGAAATGAGATACCCATATCACCACTTCTATTCAAAAATTCACTGAATGCCCTTGACAAGGCAAGAAGCTAAGAAAATTTGACAAAAACTATGCCAGATCTATAAGTAGAATACTGTAAAACAATATTAAAAAAATTGAACTAAATTAATGAAAGGATATACCATATTCATCGATTGAAAAAGTCAATATTGTAAAAATTTCCACTCTTTCCAAATTAATATCTAGATCCAACTTAATAGCAGAGCCCCAGCATGATTTTGTAGAAATTGACAAACTGATTATAAAATTTAAATGAAAGTGAAAAGAGTCAAGAATAGCTAAGAAAAAGAAGAATGAAATTAGGCAACATTCTCTACTGGATATCAAGACTTACCTATAAACCTCTGTGTGGTATTGAAACAAAGACGGACAATTAAATGGAACAGAGAATCCAGAAACAGACCTCAGTGTATGTGGAAACTTAATATGTAACAAAAGTGAGAGAGCAGCGTGGGAAGGATGATCTTTTTGATAAATGGTGCTGTGCCAATTGGATATCCATATGATAAAACAAATGAAATTTAACCGTACCTCATACTATCAACAAAAACCTATTCCCAGTGGCTCACAGAACTAATCTGAAAGGTAAAATAACGAAGCATCTAGATAACAAAACTGCCCAACAAAAAAATTAACAGCCACATGTGACTATTGAAAATTATTAAAATTAAATAAAATTTAAAATTAGTTCCTCAGTCACACTAGCTATATTTCCAGGGCTCACTAGACACATATGGCCACTATTGCATTCAACACTAGAGCACATTTGCATTGCATCTTTGCAAAAAGTTGTATTGTACAGCGTTGGATATAGACTATCTTCCTAACCTTGGGGTAGACAATGATCTCAAACAAACTACAAAAAGCACAAAGCACAGAGAAAAAGATTTGTAAGTTAGACTACATTAAAACTAAAAACTTCTGGTTATCAAAAGACACCAGTAAGGAAATCAAAAGTTAGGGTGCCATGTGGGAGAAGTTATTTGTTATACATTTATCCACTAATGAACTCATACCCAAAATATAATAAAAACTCTTACAAGTCAATAAGAAAAAGACAGGCAATCCAATAGAATAAGTGAATAGGTACTTCATACAGGAATGTATCAACCTCATTAACAACCATCAGGGAAATAAAATTTAAACCACAATGAGACACCAAAAAACACATCCACCAGAATGTGAAATTTTAAAAAATGGACAATATTGAACAATGGTCAAAATATGGAGCAATTGAAACTCCTATGCTGCTGATGGGAGTGTATATTGATACAATAGTTTGGAAAACTGGTATTACCTACTGAAGTTGAACATATGTATAACTCAGCAATTCTAGTCTTGGTATGTACCCAAGAGAGACACATACATATCTGTATAGAATGATCATAGCTAACCCTCAGGGTGGGAGGAGGGCCCATATGTCCATCAACGGCAGAAAGGTCAATAAATTGTGGTATAGTCATATGATAAAATACTGTCCTATGCAGCAATAAAAATTAATAAATTCCTGTTATATGCAACGACATGAATGAATCTCACAAACATTGCACTGAAATGACCAGAATTAAAAGACTACAATACATAATATATGATTCAATTCATATAAAGTTCAAAAACAGGCAAAACTAATATAATAAGATTTGAGAAGTCAGGGCCAGCCGAGTGGCGCGATGGTTAAGAACTCGCTTGGGACGCCAGAGGGCCCCGGTTCGGATCCCACATATGAGGGCCAGTGACACTGCCCTCTACAGCTAAGATGCTGAACAACAGCTCAACCTGGAGCTGGGCTGCCATGAGTCGCTGGCGACGGCGTAGGCTGCAGCCCCTGTGGCAGTGGGTTGCCACGGGCTACCGTGTGTAGCCAGCAGCCAGCGTGAGCGGCCAGCAGCCGCAGTGAGCGGCCGTCCAGAAGCCAGCGACTGATGTGCCTCTCCAGGGAAGAGCGCAATGATGGTGCCAACTTGGGCCAGTGAAGCAACGTCCTCCACAACTAGACTGAAAGAACAAAATGACAGCAACTTGTCTGTTCCCCTTCCCCCAATTCCCCAGCACTGTTCCCATCCCCCCAATTCCCCAATAAAAATCTTTAAAAAAAATAATTTTCTTACCATTATTCTCAAATTCCTTGCTTACTGTCTCTCCATTTTAACACCTGGCAAAATTTCAATTCTAGCTAACTCTATTTTGCACTTACGTCCAGGTTGCCAAACACTGCTTGAGATCACATAACTTGGCATGCCTCAAGTGGACCCTCTATGCCTCCTCCATGTCCTGACCTACTTCTCTGGTCTGCTTTTCCATCCCCCATGGAAGAAAGTAAAATCTCCATTCTTTCTAAAGCGCTGAAATCCCTCTCTGTCAGCAGATGAGTTTGCTTCCAACGTCACAGAAAATATAGAAACCATAAAATATCCTTTTCTTGCCAAACTAAAAATACTTCTGAATCTATAACCATATCTTGTTCTCTATAAGTTCTGTTAAAAAGAAAGAGCCATCTCTTGTCCCCTCATCACCCCCACATTTTCTGGGACTTTGCTCTTTTAATTCTCTTCCTCCTGTGTTTTCCCTCTCTGTTGGCTCTTTCCTACTAGTCTTTAAAATACTCAAGTATTTAAAAATGCTCAAGTACTTAAAAATAAACAAATCAATTACAATGAAAAATATAATCTTCACCTCCATTTTCCTCTCCAAGAATAATCCTATCTTCCTCTCCCAATTAATGAAAGGATCATTAATTCCTTGTCTACTTTCCCATCTCCCCACTCCGGCATCAGCATCAAACCACAACAGTCTGGTTACTCACCACTAGGACACAAATGACCCTGTTGTTGCCAAACCCAAAGCATTTGCAGACTTTCCTTACGTGACTTTTCTGAACACCTGACATGCTCGCAGCGCACTCCTCCCCAGGATTCAGGTGGCTCCAGGAGTTTCCTCCTACACTTCCGGCCCCCTTTCTTAGTGCCTTTCACAGGCAGTCTTCAGCTCATCTTTTAAATGATGGTATGCTTCAGAATTCTCTCTTAGGCCATTTTCTCTTTTCATTTTACATATGCCTGGTTGACCTCATCTATTCCCATGGCTTCAATTATTATGTATTGCTAATGACTTCCAAATCCACATTTCTATCCCTGGCATGTGTTGTGAAGTTTAGAGGCACGACACCTGGATGTCTTACATGTACTCTCTAAACTTAGGATCTTGACAGCTGGACATTCCCATCCCTCCTCTGTGAATGGCATTATCCATCACCCAATTTCCGCAATATTATCAACTCCACCTCTTAAAACGTAGTTTCTCTTTATCTCTAGTATCATCTTTTATTTCCACACACCTTCACCCCATCTAGGTCATCACGGAGCTCTGCTTGGGGTTCTTGCTCCTAACTGATCTCCCACCTCCAGTCCTGCTCCATTCCAATCTTCTCCATACTAAGGCCACAGGAAGCTGAGGTTATTTGTTTAAACTTTTGTCTTCTCATTAAATTATAAGATTCATGAGAATAGGGTCATGTCTATCTTGCTAACCTACCAATACTATAGCATCTGGTACACAGTAAAATTAAAGAAATATTTGTGGAAGAGATAAATAAATTGGGAACACTGGCTTTATCTAATGTGGAAATAATGTTGAAATAGACCTCAGGGCTTCACAGGCGCGCCATGTCTAATTCTGCTCTCCATTGTACCCGAATCTAGCACAAATCTGGCCCACATTTGTTGAATCAATAAGAATAAAAATAAAACATGAGATATTAAAATGCTTTGCAAAATGGCATATAAGATACTATACAAATGAAACATGCAAAGAATAAAGCAACACTGTTTCTCACACAAAACAGAACTGGTTGGTTTACATCTGCCAACTCTACCCTACCACTGTCTTCCCTATCTCCTTCTCTGCTTTATTTTTTCCATAGCAGTTTTCATATTCTATCAAATTCTACAATTTATTTATTTTGTTTATTGGTGTCTCCTCCACTAGAAACGTAAGCTCCATAGAGAAGTAATTTATACTTGTATTATTGAAGACATAATAGGTGCTCAGTGAATATTATTAAATTAAATTGACTGTACCTGGGACTGTGTTAGATATGTCAAATATTTTATCTTAATCTTTAAAAAAAATCTAGTAAGATCCCTTTATCTCCATTTTAGAGGTTTTAAAAAAAGGAGTCTCATAAAAGTTACATCATTCCTTAAGATATAGAAGAATGCTATAGGAAGAAACCAAAAAGGTAAGACAAACAGAAGCACAAATAAGATGTAGGAAAAAAAATTGAAATATGTCAGTCATCACAATAAAAATACACAGATTAAACTCTCTCATTTAAACATAAAAATTATAGGCTGGATTTTTAAAAGTACAGCAATATGACAAGAAATATATATATAGCACTTAGACATAAGGACACTCTACTTCTTGTGCCAGCCAAGATGGAGTAAGCCCACTACAGCCTTTCCCTCTCATTGATTAAAACGAAAACACCAGGATTGAAAAAGCAACTACCCCAGAACTCTGAAAAGTTAGCAGTAGTAGCAGATTGAGAGAGTAGCCAAAACTTGAACAACTTCCATGGGTGTAAGTTCGCTGCTTTTTCCTTTTTTATCTCTTAGCTTTGACCCAAGGGTTGCCCTACTGTGGAACTATGCAAGGAGTGCAGACAACAAAAACACTGGGAGAAACCCCTCTCTCTGACCAAATAACCAGGGATATGGGTCCCTGAGAGTTGAAGAGGGTGGGGAAAATCCTTGTGACTTTTTCTTTCCCTCTTTCTTCTCTCACAGTCCTGCCCCAAAGGTGGCCCCAGTCTTGCTAGCCTGAAGACCAGAAAAAGGAGACTCTGGAATCCAGCAAGTGTGAGAGAAATCCTGGAATGCAAAGAGCTGGAGAAATGGATGCCTTCACTCTCTACAGGACCTGAGAAAGCCCTGGGCTCACCCCCCAAGTGTGCATGTCAAGGACAAAGCCACCCAGCCTAGCAAAGGCTTTGAGAACTGAACTACAACTTCAACCATTACCCAAGTCTCAGCATAACCCCTAAGAAGGGAGAAGCAAAGGAGCATAGCAAGTGCTTAGAAAATTAAACTGACATTAGAACTACCACAGAAGATAAGACAGAACTTACAGTCTGAAGCTAAGTGGATTGATGGCAGGCTAAAATAAACAGACAAAATCAACATTCTCTTCAGGATTTTAGCAGGCTCAGATTCTCACAACCTAATAGTCAAATGACCAGGATATAATCAATCCAAAATTACTTAATAAACTAAGAATTAGGAAAATTTGACCAATTCTCAAGGAAACAGACAAATGCCAATCTCAGAATGTCCCAAATACTGGAATTATTAGACAAAGACATGAAAGCAGCTATGGTAAACATGCTGCATGAGGTAAAGCAAAGCTCTCTTGAAATGAGTGAAAAAATAGAAGTTCTCCACAGAAAAACATAAAAAGGAACCAAATGGAAACTTTGAAAAATATACTATCTGAAATTAAAAATTTTCTAGATGGGCTCTCTAGCAGGCTGATGATGACAGAGGAACAAGTTAGAAAACCTGAATATAGATCAATAGAAATTATCCACTCTGAAGAGAGAGAAAGAGAGATAGATAGAGAGAGACAGAGAAAGAGAGACAGAGAGAGAGAGAGAGAGAGAGAGAGAGAGAGAGAGAGAGAGAGAATTTAAAAATAAATGGAATGTGTGGGAATATATAAAAAAGGTCCAAGACTATTCATGCTTTCATAAAAATATCAAGGAAAAAGAACCTCACAAACTATAGATTAATATCTCTCACAAATATTAATGCAAAAATCCTCAACAAAACATTAGCAAGTCAGAGCCAAAAATACATAAAAAGGATAATATATCACTGCCAAGTGAAATTAATCCCTGGATTGCAAGCCTGGTCCAATATTCAAACATTAATCAATGTAACTCACCATGTTAATGGACCAAAGAAGAACAATCATATGAGCACACAACATAAAAAGCATTTGACAAAACTGAACATCTATTCATGATTTTCAAAAATTCTCATCAAGCTAGGGAAGGAAGGAATTTCCTTAGAGCATCTAGAAAAGGGCGTCTACATATTGAATGGAAAATATAATTAATTATATTTAACATAAAAATATTAAATGCTTTTCTTCTAAATCAGGGGAAAGGCAAAGATGTTGATCAGGGTTCTCCAAAGAAATGAAACCCACAGGATGTGCACGCGCAGGTGCGTGCGTGTAGATAGATAGATAGATAGATAGATAGATAGATAGATAGATAGATAAAAACAGAGAGAAATTTTACTTTAAGAAATTGGCTCACATGATTGTGGAGGCTTTGGCAAGTCCGAAATCTGTAGGAAGGCCAGCAGCCAGGAGACCCATGGAAGAGTTGCATTTAGGGTTCAAAAACAGTCTGCTGGAACCATTTCTTTTTACTTGGGGAGGTCAGTCTTTTTCTAGTAAGGCCTTCAAATGATTCAATGTGGCCCACCAACATTATGGAGGATCATCTGCTTTACTCAAAGCCTCCTGATTGGAATGTTAATCTTATCTAAGAAGTACCTTCACAGAAATATCTAGAATAATGTTTAACCAAATATCTAGGTACCATAGCCTAGCCAAGTTGACATTTAAAATTAATCATCACAGCTCTCACCATCCCTATTCAACAACACTCTGGAAGTCCTAGCCAGTGCAATATAACAAAACAAAGGGGGGAAAGGCATACAGATTAGAAAAGAAGAAATAAAACTGTCTTTTTTTTTTTTTACAGATGACACAATTTTCAATATAGAAAATACTCACAGGGCCGGCTGAGTGGCTCAGTTGGTTAAGAGCTCGCTCAAGAGTTTGAGCTCTGAGCAACAGCGGTTCGAGTCCAGCCCGAGCTGAGCAGCCGCTGAGCTGCCAACAGGTAGCAGGATGGCTCAGCTAAAAAACAAAACAAAACAAAAAAACAAAACAAAACAAAACAAAAAAAAAAAAAAAAAAAAGAAAATACTCACTCCCCCCCACCCCGCCCTGCAAAATACAACATAGCTCCTAGAACTAATAAGTGAATTATTTAGCTGTGACAACATGGATGGACCTAGAAGGTATTATGCTAAGTGAAATAAGTCAGATTAAGAAAGACAAATACCATATGATCTCACTTATATAAGGAATCTAAAGAACAAAATATTAATAAGCAAACAAACAAAAGAGAAGCAGACGCATAGATACAGAGAACAAATTGATGGTTACTCAATGGGAGTGAGGTTGGGGGGCTGGATGAGAAAGGGATGAAGAAGCACAAACTGGGAGTTACAAAACAGTGTTGGGGATGTGAAGTAAAGTATGGGAAATATAGTTAAGAATATTATAAAAACTATAATGTCAGATGGGTACTAGACTTATTGGGGGGATCACTTCATAAATTATATAAATGTCTAACCACTATGCTATACACCTGAAACTAACATAAAATAATACTGAATGTCAACTATAACAACAACAACAAAAACTAGTCATGGGGATATATAGTACAGCATGAGGAATATAGTCAATATTATTGTCATAACTGTGTACAGTGTCAGATGGGTAATAGACTTATCGGGGTGATCACTCTGTGAGGTATATAAATGTCTAATCACTATGTTGTTTTGTACACCTGAAACTAATTTAGAATAAAAAGTGAATTTAGCAAGGTCTCAATATACATGGCCAACATGTAAAAATTAATTGTATTTCTACACTACGTACTAGCAATGAACAATGGAACTTGAAATTTTTAAAAATATCAACAAATCACAATAGCATCAAAACCTGAAATATTTAAGTAAAATTTTAAGAAAATAGATACAGGATCAGTATGCTTAAAACTATAAAACTGATGAAAAACAGCAAAAGAGGCATATAAAAATGGAAAGTTATATATCTTGACATATTAGAAGACTCGTTACTAAGATGTCAGTTCTCCCCAAATTGATTTATATCCAATACAATCACAATTAAAGTTCCAACTTTTGTTGATATTACTAATAAGCTGATTCTAAAATTTATATGTAAAGGCAAAGGAATCATTGACACAATTTTGAAAAAGAAGAACAAAGCTGAGAGATTTTCACTCTGATTTCAAGACTTACTATAATGCTACAACAAGCATGACAGTGTGGTAATGGTGAAAGGATAGAAACATAGATCAATGAAACAGAAAAGAGATTCCAAAAATAGATTTAGTCATATATGGTCAATTGATTTTTGACAAAGGCACAAGGCAACTCCATCAAGAAAGAATAGTCTTTTCAACAAATTATGATAGGCCAACTGGACATTCATGTGCAAAATAAATACAATAAAATAAACCTGAACCCATATCTCACGCTTTACACAAAAATTAACTCAAAGTGGATCACAGACATAAGCATAAAAAATAAAACTATACAACATATAGGAAAAATCTTTGTGACTTTGGGCTAAGCAAAGATACAATACTAAAAGTATGGTACATAATTTGTTTTGGATAAATTGGACTTTATATAATTTAAAAACTTTTGCTCTGTGAAAACACTGTTAATAGAATAAGAAGAGAAGTCATATACTCGGAGAAAGTATCTGTATATAACATATCTGGTAAAGAACTTGTATCTGGAATATCCAAAAACCTCTCAAAACCCAACAATAAGAATATAAAGCAACTAATTAAAAAATAGGGGAAACATTTTAAAACACTTCACCGAAAAAACACAGGAATGTCAAACAAGCACATAAAAAGATGTATAATACTCTTAGTCATTAAATAAATGCAAAATAAAAGCCACTCTGTGATATTACTATACATTAATTGGTATGGTTAAAATAAATTTTAAAACTGACAATAGCAAGTGTTGGTGAGGACGTGGAACTGGAAGTCTCAGAAATTGCTGGTGGGAATGCAAAATGGTTAAGACACTTTGGAAAACAATTTGGCATTTTCTTATAAATACCATGTGGACTAGAAATCTTACTCCTAAGTATTTACCCAAGAGAAATGAAAACTTATGTCAACAACAAAAAGTTAATAAATGTTTATAGTAGTGCTATTCTTAATTAACAAAAAGTGGAAACAACCCAAAAGTCCTTCAGCTGGTAAATAAATAAACAAAATGTTGTACATTCATACAATGGAATACTACACCACTCAGTAACAAAAAATTACAAACTATCGGTACATACAGCAACATGAATGAACATCAAATGCACACATGAAAGAAGCCAGACTCAAAATGCTATATATTGTATGACATCCTGAAAAAGGCAAAACATGGGTGCAGAGAACAAGGGTTGGGATGGGAAAAGGGCTGACTATAAGGACTGCAACAGGGAATCTTAACTGTGGTCACACACACACGTTAATTTTACTATATATACATTTTTTAAAAAGCGTTCTAAACAGCTCAACCTGGAGCTGGGCTGCTGTGAGTCGCCGGCGATGGCATAGGCTGCAGCCCCTGTGGCAGTGGGTTGCCATGGGCTACCGTGTGTAGCCAGCAGCCAGCGTGAGCGGCTGAGCGGCCGTCCAGAAGCCGGCGACTGATCTGCCTCACCCGGGAAGAGCGCAATGATGGTGCCAACTTGGCCAGTGAAGCAACGTCCTCCACAACTAGACTGAAGACCAAAACGACAGCAACTTGTCTGTTCCCCTTCCCCCAATTCCCCAGCACTGTTCCCATCCCCCAATTCCCCAATAAAATCTTAAAAAAAAAATCGCTCTATTTATTGGAGAAAAAAACAGAGAGAAATGAATAATTAAAGGGTAGAGAAAGATTTACAGACAAATACTACCCAAAAGCAAGTTGGTGTAGCTAAATTAATATCAGGCAGAATGATTTTCGGGTAACTTGCCCTGAGACATATAGCTCATAAGGGGCAGATCAAGGCTTCAATCTACCACTTTCTTGCTATAAAGTCTATGCTCTTTTCCATATATCTAATGGCTCACTTTCTAACTTAGGGAATTTATTAATTAAAAGGAAAAGTTTGAGACAATCCCTCACAAGCACACAAACTCTACCATGAACTAAAAAATGCAGTTTTCATGTTTTAAGAAAAATCAGTAAATACCCAGAAAAAAAATGTATATTTAATTAATACTGGTGAAAGTTATATTTGACTTTGAGATTTCTTACCTTGTTTTCTTTCAATAATAATAGAAATCACCCATTAGTCCCACCCAAAACTTTAAAAAAAATTTTTGCAGGCTTCTTTCTAAAAAGAAATCAATATTAGCATTTAGAATTGAAGAATGCCTGTGGCAGAGACAAATGATCAGAGGAACCTGCCAGCTTTTAACTGAAACATTTTCAGGAAAAACTAGAGGACAATTAGCTACATAATGTTATCATTGTAAGAGCTGAATGTGCACATGTACCTGGAAATATTAGGGCATACCTTGCTCCATACCAAAAGTTAAAGGTAAATGATATTAACCATTAAGTAATACTTCCACTGACAAAATCAGAATGCGCCACATTCAGAATAGTCAATATGTAAAGTCAAGCAAAACAGCAGTTCAATCAAGTTTCAAGCAAATCCCCAAATCCCACAAAACTATTCTGGTACTGTTCCCTTCTAGGAATTTTTTTTTCAGTTGAAATACAATAGCTGCCTGTCCTCAGAATGCTGCAAAATGAGAGCAATAACCTCTCGGACCAGCTTCAGATTGTAATATCTCTCCTCTTGGGACTGAGCTTAAAGTTAAGGGCAAAACTACAGAGAGCATATAGAAAAATGTGTATCCTCAGCCTAGCCTTCTATTTTGTTTATTAAATGCAAATCTAGTTTCTTCTGCTCACCTACATGCAGTCCAATATTACTTAGCTAGAATGTCTACAAATAAAATCTAGAATTAGGCAGGTGAATTAAATGAAAAGCTCAAGGGAAATACACTGCATTAGTAGCTAAATCCTCTTAATCAAATGTCTCCAGCCCCAGTCCTGCCTTGCCTCCCAAATTTCCTCATATTTTTCCTTTAAATTATGTAAGAGCTTCTCTTCTCCATGGACAGGGTGTGTAACATCATACATTAACCAGGACCTGGAGAGAACATTCATAGGTTAGGAAATGGACTTGACTGCTCGCTAAACTACAGCCCTGAGAAGTGTTCTCAGGATACTTGGGCTCAACTGAGGTCAGTCACCCAAAGCCCTGAATGTGCACTTAGTATGGGTGCCCAAATAATTTTATTTATAGACACAAACAGATGGACATAAAATAAGGAGCCCTTAAGATTTCCAAGCCATCGCCTGGAAAGTTACCTTGTCCTTAGACTGGTTTGGAGAACCCCCCATCTCAGGATGACTGGTTGGTTTTGCTCTACTTCAGATTCCTTTCCTGGCTGAAAAGTCTTTGAGATCCTGGCAAGTTTAGGGATAGAGTGTTGTTAGTGGGCCAGACTAAGACAGGACACGTTTTCTTCAAGTAGCACAGGGAAACGGTCAAAGCCAATGTTGACTAGAGAGAGCTGAGGTTTGTGCAAGACCACTCTCAAGTACCAAGGTCAGGGGACCACAAAGTGTCAATGCCAGCGTTACACAGCCAAGTGCTTCATGTCAGGCAGGAAGGAGACAGGAGTGAAAGCGGACGGCACATGACCCAGGAAGAAGGGGCGTTCTGGGTAGTTTTCCTGGCTACCTTGGTGTGTGTGCAGGTTGCCCATCATTATCCAAAGTATAAGTGAGCTGACCTGGCTTAAAGAACAAGGAAGACACTATTGGCAGCTGTAGAAACTTAAGAACCTTGGTTTCCAAAGTTAACCGGCTACATTTCTTGATGCTTACAAAACATTCCCAGAGGCCAAAAGTCCATCTCCCATAAAGTGCCAGGATGAGAGCTAAATTCAAGTACCCGATCACCTTCCTCTGGATCCTATCATTAGTTGTTAGAAGTTGCCTCAGGTTGAAAGAATGAACTCTGTAATATCCAAGACTCTAAGAAACATTTATTCAATCACTTTAGCAGATGGAAGGTAGGCCTGGCCACACTGATCGCAGTTAAGACCAAAAGGATTTTTTTTTTTTTCTGAGCAACCTGCTAGAAACAATACAGGTTTATATATTCCTGTTACAACTCCCTCAAAAGATAGGCCTGACATGTCTCAATACTAAAATTCCTCTTGTCGAGGAACAAGGTAATGTTATTTGCCAAGCTTTAACTTGACAGTCTTTTGAATTATATCGACAATATGTCCTCCAGCTCAGATGGTTTCAAGCATTATAAAGCAGCAGAACACTTTGCAAATAAATCCTTACAAGGAGTCTAAAAACAGAAGGAAGTGGAGGTACTTTGACTGAAGTAAGGTGGAGGACTCCAAAGACCCATCTACTTATTTTGACCAGTTCCAAATATGTCCCTTCGTCCCACCATACCCACACATACACCCTAATACACACATAGAAGAGCTCTTAGATGCCCCCACTCAACCATGGGGCTTTCCTGATCCCAGGGTGAAACCCAAATTAGCTGGCATAGTAATTTCAGATCAGAATACATGAAATGATAATGATTTCATTAAAGCTTCATCAGTAGAAGAAAGACCTGTTCTCTCAGATGAGGAGATCATTTTCCTATGGTCCACACCTCTAGCCATAGCCATTTTGATGAACGGGGGAAAATAATGGCCGAACTCATGTATAGTGTTAACTCTTATAAATCCAACACCAAGAGGAAACATCATTGACATATTCAAGAGACCAGCACTATTGGTCCTTCAGCTTTTACTGGTGGTGATAAAGGCATGATGGCAAACATGCCTGTGAAGAATCAGAATAAAATGTGGAAAATAATTGCATTTCACAGATTATTTCTACTTATGAGATAGACTTTGGAGGATCAAAAATCATCATTTTACAGGACTCTTAAATGTATTTTCTCCTTTAACTAATGTTTGCAATTAATTTGATTTGCGATGACCTCCAAGTTAAGGTGGGAGAGGACGGCTTTAGGAACCTGTAAATGGGTTACATAACCAATCTTCCAAGGTCTAGGGCATTGGCTATTCTGGCCACCCTCTCATGGAGGGTGTATATTAACAAGTCTAAGTTTGAAAAACCTGCCTGAACTGCTGTGAGCATGGGAGGGACAGGCCACTGCATTCTTGGTTATTAAAGACTATTTGTATATTGATCAAGTGTGGGAAGGGAGAAAGCATGGCAGAAAGGGGCATGCTGATTAGAGGGAGCAGCTTAGACATGTATTCAACTCAATTCCTTTCACCAATAAATGGTTTAAAAATTGACTACAATACCTGTAGTATTCAATTCTAAACGTTTTGTAGGATATGTTCAGATACATCTTTATCTCAACAGGAAACTGCATGTTTAGCCATAGGTCCAATTAACAACTATAGATTATAGAATGCAACTGCTCATGACATGGCTCAGGAAGAAGCATGTGGAGATGGATTCTCATGGAGGCCCAAATGGGCTACTTC
Organism: Hipposideros armiger; assembly: GCF_001890085.2. Classification (NCBI taxonomy): domain Eukaryota; kingdom Metazoa; phylum Chordata; class Mammalia; order Chiroptera; family Hipposideridae; genus Hipposideros; species Hipposideros armiger. Next base: position 1,303,062 of record NW_017731532.1, on the reverse strand, counting down.
TATTGCTCACGTAGTCTTAGGACATTCCTCCCATGAATTGCCAACCACATCCCATAAAAAAACAGTACTCTGAAATAGCCATCTAAAGCAGAGGGTCTTTCCTGAGGAAGATTGCTATCAAAATCTTTACAAATCCTCTTTCCAATGAGAACTACAAAACTCTTTATCTAGTTTACTAAGTAAATATAACCCCCAAGTACTCTAGACCAGCTTCCTTCTTCTCCATAAGCTACCTTGGTCTGTGAATATCCTGCTCTAGGAAACTTGACACTCTAAACAATTCTTCTATTGACCACTACAGTGGTAAATTTTATATAGAAAAGAAATTATGTTGTCTGCTCCTCTTTTTCATGGCATTTATGGATTCATGATAATAATAGCTCACATTCTTAGCATCAGCTATGTGCCAAGCATTATGCTAAACACGTCACATGCATTAAGTCATATAATTCTCTCAACAAAACAATGGGGTAGCCTTTATAACAGTCCCCACATGGAAATAATTTCCCATTTTGTGAATGAGGAAGGTGAAGGGTCAAATAACTTGTCCTTGGTCATACCGTTGATAAGTTGAAGAACCTGAACAAGAACCCAAGAGTCTCTGACTTCAGCCCCAAACTCCCAACCTATTGAAAAAATGGTCCTTGGGTGCAGCCATATATTCCTGTACCAGTCAAGATTCAGTTGCACAAAACAGAATCTACTCTGACTAGCTAAAGCTCTCACTGGGGACTGAAGAAACAAATTCTGAATGACTCCCAGGGACAATTCCCAAAGCCACACTGGAGAACTGGACACTATGAGACCTACTGCTTCTTCTCAGATCAGGAATCAGCCATTCTAGAATCCTGTCTCCATCTCCATGATCAGAAGCCTGCCTCTGCTGCAGCAACCTCCAGCCCATGCCACACGTCCTGCAATTCACACCAACAAAATGATTGCCCCATCCTCTACCTCCTGACACTCCCAGAGCGAGTGACTGACACTGAAGCCACACAGACATTGTCCATGACCCACAGTGCTTCTACCAAGTTGAACCTCCACACACTTCTGCTTTCCAAATACTGTACAAACGCATCTGATATGATAAACCTAAATCAAATGCAGACCCCTCTCCATGAGGGAAATAGAGAATTGTGCTTTAGCTTTCCAGCGTCTGCAGTACAGGAAGGGCACAAGGGCAGGAGCGGGGAATGGGTGTTGAGTTCTACTCTGCTGTACCCACTGCAAGGTCCATGGATGCACATCCTGGGGAGGGGTCTCCTGATTCGGGCTGCCAAATTTTGTGTGTCTAGGACCAGGTTTCAGAGTTTTCATCAGGTTCTCAAAGTGGTCCATGACCCCAAATGGATCAGGTCTAGTTTAGTATGGTATCATTCATATAATACTATCTTGAGAATAAGATTAGCATCATGGAAGGAGCTAGAACATATTGCTGAAGGATGTGAGCTTTCAAATACAGCTATCTGAGTTCCAAACCTGCTTCTGTAACTTAGTAGATGTTTGGCCTTTAGCATGTTATCTAATTTCTTTGTTCCTCAGTTTCTCCTTCTCTAAAATTGCAGAAAGTAGTATCAATCTAATAAACGTGTTCAGAAGATTAAGTGAAATAATAGGGATAAAGTACTTAGAAGAATGCATGGTAGTTAGGAAATGCTTCCTAAATGGTAGCTATTGTTACTGGAATAATGTTTAGACAAGATAAGTTCTAATCTTAAAAGGTTATATAACAGAGTTGTATTCAAGCCCCACACTTTTAAATTTATTTCCAATTTCATAGAGCTTTTAGAAGAAGTAAGAACCTGATTTCCTGTGACAGCAAACAGAAGAGCAAGCACTCATCTTTATGGTGATGACCTGGTTCTACTTAGAGAATACATTAATCTAGTGGCCAATTACTGCCAGGAGGAACAGCTCAAGAACAGCTGTGCCAAAACCAAATCTGTCAGTTCTAAAAGATGTTCCTTAGGCCCCAAATGGATAATGTTTTGAAAGTATTCAAAATGCTAACTAACTCTTTAATTCTTTGGAGGGGGTGTATTTATAGTTACTTTATCCTGACAGGCCCACTTCAATGCAATTTTACTCACTCAAATATTCCAAATAAGTCTTGTTATCTGAGTGAGGTAGATGACTGATAATGCCAGCTCACAAAAACCTTTGAGTCCAAGATCCTATCTTCCATGCTTAAAGGAGCAGGACTTATGAGTTTCCACAGATTCTGTTCAATCATTTGCACAATCTAATGAAGCTTACAAGGAAAGGCTTTGGCCCTGCTGACAGGTCTCTTGCAGCCGCCTCGGGACAGCAGAAACAACGCTCAGTCGCGGCAAGAATGGAAATCAAACCCCTTTAATTCTGACCATACATCAACTTTGCCAGTGTCTAAAATGTATGTGCCAGTCAACTGCAAGAACAGCCACATTTCAGCTATCCATCAGTAACTTCAATGTTAAAGTGGTTGATACATGACTCCAATTAGAAGCCTCATTGACATCAGATTGTAACACATTAAGAACAATTATGACCAGTGTCAGCAAGCTTTTAGTGTTCAAATGGGCCCTCTAATATACTGCTGGTAGGAGTACACCTTCTCTGAGATTGACATGGGTATATCTAACAAAATCTTTGAAAGTGAATATTCTGACTCACCGATTCCACTTCCAAGAATTTATTTCACAGAAGTAACCTGACAACTGCAAGAATTATATGTACAAGGGTGTTCACTTAGAAACTATTTATAATACAAACAATTGGAAAAGAACTCAATGTTCACAACATAAAATTGGTTAAAACAATTACGGCATGGCCTGAGAATGAAATTCTATGCAGTCATTAAAGGGAAAATTTAGATGTATGTATTTAAGTGTTGGCATGAAAAGTTGTCTATTATGTAAATTTTTAAAACCAGGTGCATAGTATGATCTCATTTGTGTTTGTGCATATTTATGTGTAATAAATACATATATGTGAATATATGTATTTTATATAAAATTATATGACTATATATAATAATTCTAGAAAGCTATGCACTGAAAGGTTAACAGTGGTAACTTTTAATATTTGAGATTATAAGTAATGTTTATTCTTTATGCTATTCTGTATTTTATTAAAAATTATCTCAAGAGTTTGAGCTCTGAGCAACAGTGGTTCGAGTCCAGCCCGAGCTGAGCAGCCACTGAGCTGCCAACAGGTAGCAGGATGGCTCAGCTAAAAAAAAAAAAAAAAAATTATCAATATGTGTTACTTTTTTAATCAGAAAAAAAGAACAGTTATTAAAAAAATTTAAGCCCAGATTATAGCATTTTTATTTGAGGATAATCTAAGATACATACTGAGATGTATACATTCAGAATCATGCAGAATCTCTATGCTCTTTCTTTCTATCTTGTATCGGTATCGGAATTGGCAAACCCGAGTACCTTTCAAAGACAGAAAGACATAGTAAGTAAGTGAAATAGACAGGGTATGAGGCAATAGGGAGGGGAAGTGACCATGATTAAGTATAGAGCACATACCCAGTCTAAAGGTATTCAAATTCAAAAAACTTTCCGAGCTCTCAAAATGTATCTGCAGGCTTAGTATGAACAGTAATTTGTCAATTATGACCTTTACAGTGTAAACGTACACACACACAGTACATTACTATAACTCACACAATGACAACTGAACATCACGCTCTCCTCATCTCCTAGAGCTGGTTTAAGTGGTATCTATGAAGAAGACAATTTTTCCATATTTGTGAAATTATTTTTCAAAAAATTAAAATGAGGGGCCAGCCAAGTGGTGCGTTGGTTAAGAGCTGGCTTGGAACGCCAGAGGGCCCCGGTTAGGATCCCACATATGCGGGCCAGTGACACTGCCCTCCACAGCTAAGAGGCTGAACAACAGCTCAACCTGGAGCTGGGCTGCCGGGAGCAGTCCCTGTGGCAGTGGATTGCCATGGGCTACCGTGTGTAGCCAGCAGCCAGCGTGAGCTGCCAGCAGCCACCATAAGAGGCCGTCCAGAAGCCAGCGACTGATCTGCCTCGCCCGGGAAGAGCGCAATGATGGTGCCAACTTGGGCCAGTGAAGCAACGTCCTCCACAACTAGACTGAAGAACAAAAGGACAGCAACTTGTCTGTTCTCCTTTCCCCAATTCCCCAATAAAAATCTTAAAAAAAAAATTAAAATGAAGTTTGTCTCTCCTGATAAACTTGTTTGCGTCCTTCCATAACAGATGAAAGCAATGGATTTAATTAGCTTTTCCCTTCTTTTTTGTTGTTCTAGAAAGCTCAGAAATTTCCTTAGCCTAGGTTTTATGTTGCAACCGTCTTTTCCCCTTTATTGCTTAGTTCTTATTCCCTTTCTTTGATGGTGATAGTATATGTATTCATCTTATATTAGAGTGTATGTACATACACCAATTGAAATAATTTTGAAATTCAGGTTGGACAGAGGGAAGTAGAATAAATTCGTAATGTACTGAAAAAAAATAACAGCATACAATAAAATAATTGTAATGACTTACACAAATACTTTACATACTTTGGTATTATCTCTATTTATTGGCTTAATTTTAAACTATATAAAATATAGACTGCAAATGTAGTACGAGGAATTTAGCAGCTGACGTGGAAAAAAAAAACATCAGGAGAACAACACGTGAAAATAGAAGCTGAAGGGGGTAGGAAGCGGAATGAAAAAAAAAAAGGTGCAATAATTATACTGTAGAATACGTATGTATGTGCAGCAACCATTGTGCCAAACAGGATAAAACAAATAGCATCTTTCTTAGGAAGCTTACACCCATACAAGGGACTCAGAACCAGTCTGGGTAAGTGTGTCTGCAGGGCCTGTCTCCTCTGCCTTCCCGGTCTCCCAGGCTGCCCTACCTGCCTCTAGCTGCTGCCTTAACACCCACCCATCAATTACCTCTTTCTCGAAAACTGAAAATGAGCATATAAGTATTCCTCAAACTTGAAGTTTTGGAACTAAGATGTTTATTAAAAATTAAAAATTGATGGTAGGTAATTATCAAAATGAAATGTGCTAAGATGAGTAATATTAAAATGAATTATTAAATATTTAAAATGGTATTTAATTTTTACATTTATAAGCTGTTCCTTTTTTTGGGACTAGAAATTCCACAGATCAATAAAATGTTGGGAAATTCTTCAAAGAAAACTTTTGTGTAAATTCAAGGCATGTGCTGAGTCAAAAGTATAACTTTGATAGTAAAAAACTTAGCAATATTCTGCTCAACCAGATATACATATAACAGAACATTAACCAGGCTCTTGTTTTAATTATCTCATGAAATAAAGTTCAATTTAAAGAAGTGAAATCCAGATACACCATTATAATCTGGTTACTTATAAGGAATACATTCCTTGTTTAACTGTGTGTTTTGAATTCTCATTAAAATGGAATGAAACAAAACATCTTAGAGATTAATTTAATAAGACAAGTGTCTTAAATAATAAATCATCCCCTCTTTTACTTAGATTAATTTGAACACTTAATTAGTGGTTAGTGGTCAGAAAACTTTAGAAAGTAAAAGCTAGATGAGGAAGTAATATTATACCAATGCTTAAGTAGCATTTAGTATGAAGTTAAGACTTTCCCAAAACACTCTAGGGTGTAAAGTCAAACAAAGATTATTGAGAAAAATTAATTACTTAGAAATAATAAAGAAGTTTCACATATTTTTAAAAAATATATTTCTTAATATAAAGAAAGTTTGAGAAGCAAACAAAATTTATAAAAATGTGCTTTTTTCTTTATTTGTTTGTCTTGTTCCTTTGTTGCTTTCAGTTTTATATCCCACATATCAGTGAAGTCATATGGTTCTCGTTGGTAATTTCTTTAAAAAAATAAAACAAAACAAAACATAAAAATAAAAATAAAAACATATTATGTGTTCCCTTCTCCCCCCAAAATTTGTTTTTTTACCTCAAAACAAGAAAAACACAATGGAATGTGACAGTAGACATTTCTGAATTGATAAAAATAAATAAAAAAATATGGAAAGTGAAGTACTTTGAAAATGAAAGATACGCACAGCATCAGCATTCAATAAATGTTAAAAGTCACAAAGCATGTGCAGACTGACAATCTCAAAATAATTACTAATAGAGACAGAGAAATAATAGCACTTATCATTAGTCCAAGCTACCAAAGAAAGTGAGATATAAGGATGAAAACAATTTTCACTCTCCTAAGGCAGGAAAGTGTGGTAGAATCACTGAGTAACATTAAAACATTGAAAGGTTTCTACAAAAGTCTGCAAAATGCACACATTTACTGTGTATACACAGTACCTATTTCTACACAGTAAACACAAATACATTTACATCCACAAAACTACCCACTAAAGTGACTTATTAATGTCCAGAATGAATACCTAGAAACTCAGAATCAACAAATTAATAGCAATTTACAGAAAAAACAATCACATGATGTCTGCCATCCCATTGAAATAAAACTTTACCACCAAAGAGCCATCAATGGAGCTGGCAGTGATTCTGAAGCAGCAGCAGCAGCAATCCATAAAAGCTTCTTAATTTTCTTGTCATTTAAGAATTAAGCCACTTCCAGTTCACACAGCTCCTACCAGGTGCACTAAATTGATGTCATTATAAGCCATCAGGAAATACCCACCGAGACCCATACCAACACGGAGAAGTTTTGTTAAACAGCTGTGTGTTTTAATTGATTTGTATTATTTAAAATAGGAACAGTTAAAAGTCAGTTATCGGATGTTGTGTGAAAGAGATGCCTAAAGACTCCAGGGAGACTGAGTTCAGAAGAAAGCCAATCACTGGAACTTCACTCAAGCACTTAAGATTATTACTAGAGGAAGCACAATTAAATCATCAGTTTATCAGCCATCATTATAAATCACCAGGCAACATATCAAGCTTCATTATTTAAGAATCCTTAACCAGTGACTTCCTGTATCACTGAGAGTAAAAAGCAATCTATTCACCAAAAGATAACTAAGGAATTTTGTTTTTAGTTGTGGTTTTTTTTTAGTTTAGTTTTTTTTTTCCCTGAGAGATTTGTCAAGGAAATATAACAAAAACTAACTAAAAGTGATTATCATATTTTTGCATGTTTCAAAGATGCTAAAGTCTTCGAAATGAAATCAGTGGTATTTGGGATATTCAAAATGTGTATTGCACAGGCTCCTCCTATTTCACTCCCTACAAATATTTAACCTAGTTCTGTCACAGTAATTAAATGGGATCATGAGAAAAAATAATCAATGGATTTGTTTCCACTTTTATCCTCCCAACACCATTCATTGACTTGTATTTAAAAAGCCTTGCCTAGGCAGGTGGAATATCAGAAAACAAAGTTCCTCAACAGCCTTAGTTTCCAAATTCAAAGTGTACGATTCAGGTATTAAAAAGAATATATGTGAAAGCAGAGATGACACAGGTTGAGTTTTATATACAATGCTCTTTTCTTAGTCTTCCCACCAATTCTCTGTAGGCACTACTGTTATCTTTAATGAACAAATAAGAGAGTCTTCGTAACTTGCCCAAGATCATGCATGCAGCTAGTAAGTGGGGGTTCTCAGAGTCAAATGCACTCTCTCTGGCACCAGCACCTTGATAAAGGCTCTGAAAGAAAGAAAGCCTCCTTGGAAAATGGCAGACCTCAAGTCTGGACAGGAATTGCACAACACGAATGTGCAACAACTTGTCACACCAAAAAACAAGAAGCCAGCAAAGCTACTTCAACTGTACCAAAGTAGCTCAGGAGCCAACTTAAAAAGACTGGACAAAGATAAGGTAAATTGAGCAATAAAGATAATCACTACAATGAACTGAAATGAATAAAACATTTATATCCATCAGTTCATAAAGATATATTAAAAAAAAAAACCTTTCTTGGTCACCTTCAGAGGATGCTAGAGAATCAAATGAAAGCTAGAATATAAAGAGAAAGAATCAAGCATCTGTCCTGCCTTTTCTATACAAAGCACACCTTAGGTAACTAAGCTGGTGAGGGGAACTGTGTCATTAAAGTAGTCTAGCTAATAAATAATGAATGACAGAATTAGAACATCACCATTTTGCAACCTCTGATGAATTAATGGACCTAGGCAATAATCAATGACTGCTAACATCACAAAAAAGAATGATAACAGATTTTGTGTCTCCTGATAGAAGTCTCCAGAACCTATTAAGTATTCTTGCTGAAAAAGCCAACCCTGAATCTGTCGAAGCCTCAAAATCTAACTACCAGTTTACAGGAAATACAGGAAGAAACACTAAACAACACAATATAGAGTAAGAAAAAAAAAATCCAAACTGCAAATGCGATAGGACAAACAACCTGTTTCTTCAACCAAAAACTGTACAAAAAAAAAAAAAAGAGGGAAGAATGAGAATCTTAGATTCAAATTGTCTTAAGAGATGTTTACCGTTTTAATGTGCAAATCTTATTTAGCTCCTGATCAAAGAAAGTGTAAAAAAATAAAACAACTTGGGAAATTGAAACATTAATTGCTTAAAGATATTAAGAAATTTGTAGTTTCAGTTGTGATGATAGAATTGTGGTTATATTTTTTAAGAGTCTTTACCTTATATTTAAATTAAACTTTTTTTTGCAATAGATTCACAGGCAGTTAGAAGAAATGATACTGAGGTCCCTCATGCACCCAGTTCCCCCAATGGTGATACTTCAAAACTATAGTACAATATCACAACCAAGATATTCACGTTGACACAGTCAGATACAGAATTTCCCTCATGCTGCCTTTTCCAGCCATACCCACGTCTCTCCCACCCACACCTTCCTCTCTAACCCCCTGGCAACCACAAATCTGTTCTCCAATTTAAAATTTTGTCATTTCAAAAATGTTAGATAAATGAAATCAGATACTATGCAGCCTTCTGGGATTTATTTTTCCCCACTCAGCATAATTACCTGGAGATTCATCTGGGTTGCTGAGTGTATCCATAGTGGGTTCCTTTGCATTGCTGAGTAATAGTCCATAGTAAGGATGTATGGCAGTTTGTTTAACCATCTACCTTCTCAAAGACATCTGCATTGTTTCCATGGGCTATTATGAATAAAGCTGCTACAAACATTTGTGCAGACCCCTTACCTTTTAAACATATCTCCTTAAATATTTATGGGTGAGATAACATGATATCTAGGATTTGCTTCTAAAAAAACTCCAGATTGAGTGAGATGCCAAAAAACAAGATCAGCCATGAGTTTGAGTATATTATACTATTATCTCTACGTTTGTGTATGTTTATAAAATGGAGACAGTAAGAAAAAATTACTTATCTAACTGCTACATACCCACATACATAAACACATACATCTTCAAGTAAAATTGAAGGGATGCTTTTTTATCTAATGACTTTAGCCGGTGCCAAGATCACAGGAGCTCTTTATCTAAAACACAGAGCCCACACCTTCCAGTGATCATCACGGTAATATTCACTCTACCAATTTAGGCAGATCCAACCTAGGCATCTGTTAACTTCCTTTCGGAAGTTCTTTATTAGGCTGCAGGGTTGAGATAATAGGTAGTCTGCAATGCTGGACAAAAGCAGGTGAGTAATCACCGTAATCAAATGTATGAGATTCATGAGTGGCTTGTCTTCAAAAGAGAGGGTTCGTGTCTGACTTGAGCAGGTCCTTATCATCAAGACAAATGCTGAGAGAACAGAAGTGTGATTACTAAAGATGAAGAGCAACAAACTATGTGAGCACAATCAAGCCTGAAAATGAACTGAAATGTATTTTATATTATGCGAAGGCTGCTTTTGTTTTTAAGCCACTCTAGAGGACAGGATATTATTATCATGTTCAGTCTGCAAGTTAATGGTTCTTCAGTATAATTCTGTAAAATGGTATCTACTATTTGGTGCCATCGATATTCTATCAGCTCATTCTGCCCTTGTGCTTTATCACACCCTCCTCTTCACTCCGCCATTTATTTTTCTATGCAGGGGGCCTTACAAAAGTAAAGATCCACTCAAAGACCTCAAGCAAAGAAGAACACATAAATACCAACCCACTGATGGGTCTGAGATTAAAAGCCAAGACCTCCAAAGGAAATACTTATGATGACTTTAAATGCCAGGTAGTGCAATGGCAACAAATGGACATCTCTTGGTAGGTGTTTATTACCTGTCCATGCACTGTAATAAGCAAGGCTAATCCTTAAATAACCTTTTTTTTTAATCAAAAGTGGGATAGCTGTCAACAAATAAATCCCAATAAGACAAATTACAAAGGAACATGCAAATGTTATAGTTGTATTGTAGTTTGGTTATATCAAGTATCCCTCCTATTAAGTGGGCCCCCTCTTGCTGTAGAAATAGTAATGTTTATTATGTTAGGATTTATCATTATTATTATGCTACGAAAGGTAGGAAAAAAATGTTCCACTAATAGGCTATCTGTATGACACTTAAATGCCTATAAATTGAAAGATATCAGGATGGCTGAGTGGTGCGATGGTTAAGAACTGGGTTGGTACGCCAGAGGGCCCCAGTTCGGATCCCACATATGAGGGCCAGTGACACTGCCCTCCACAGCTAAGATGCTGAACAATAGCTCAACCTGGAGCTGGCTGCCGGGAGTTATTGGCGATGGCGTAGGCTGTAGCCACTGCTGCAGTGGGTTGCCATGGGCTACCGTGTATAGTCAGCAGCCCGGGTGAGCGGCCAGCAGCCGCAGTGAGAGGCCGTCCAGAAGCCGGCAACTGATCTGCCTCACCCGGGAAGAGCGCAATGATGGTGCCAACTTGGGCCAGTGAAGCAACGTCCTCCACAACTGGACTGAAGAACAAAAGGACAGCAACTTGTCTGTTCTCCTTACCCCAATTCCCCAGTGCTGTTCCCATCCCCCAATTCCCCAATAAAAATCTTAAAAAAAAAGATATTAATCAATTCTGTTAAAAACAATTAAGGTATAGATTGGATCACTTGATTGGTTTAGCAAGTTAGAGGTTCTATTAATGGAAAGATATCTATTTGTGACACCATATTAGGAAACGAAGAAACTACAGTTGAGTTCAGAATCTTGTTCACATGACATGAGTCAGAGCAGAGACGTGTAGAATTAAAACCCCAAATGACATAGCCCACAAGGAATGGTGCTATAGGCTTGCATTGAGGAGATTAGTCACAGGGCTGCTGGAGACAGAAAAAGGAAAAGGAGAAGAACTGGGCTCATGAACATAATGGAAAACATAACTCAGAAGGAGCTGAGAAAAAAGACACTAAAGTTAAATACATACAAGCACGTATTTTTGGATGCTCTCTTCCTCTATCCTTTGCCATCTTCCTTTACACTCACAACCACACATTTTCTGGGCCCTGTAGATTCCGGTGCTACAGTATACATTTTTAGATGGTTTGTGGACACTGACAAGACATTGGAAGTTGAAACTCTTAGTATTCACCTTGACCTACTTAATGGTTAATCTAAAATACTTTGCATAAAATGAAATGCTCTTGCCCAAAATCTTTATGGCTGATTTGCTTATATATCTCCTTACCTTTTATCATAGCAACCACCCGTGCCTTTTCTACAGAACCAGGATTTCAGAGGGGGCCATTCTTGTGAGCTGAGGGGGGTTTCAGAGGAAAGAACACAGAAGAGAACAAAAGGTGGAAATACAACGACAGAACGAAGGCAACGGGGACGACCCTAAACCTGGAAAGAATTCCAAGAACAAGCCACACAAGATGGCTTCGGGGAATGAATGGCTATATGCAGCAGGAGCGGAGGCTGTGTGGAGTGGAGTAGAAGGTAAGCTTGAAAGGGCAGGCTGGAGTGTGGAGGATATCTACATCATCTTGCCCCTGCCCAAGACATGCCTCATTATGTAAGTTCCCTTAATAAACTTGATGTTATGAAAGAGAGAGAGAGAGAGAGAGAGAGAGAGAGAGAGAGAGAGAGAGAGAGAGCGAGAGCAGGTTGGAGCCAGGAAGCGGCACCCACTGAAGCCCAGGTGAAGCATTTAGACCACACACCTGCCATAGGCCCTTGGGGAGCTATCACAGGTTTTACATGCAGTGGTGGTTAAAGAAGATATAACTAATGGTAAGGGGCAGGCGAGAAAGGAACAGAAGACCAGAGGTAGGAGGCTTTACTAATTGTTCCAGGTGAAGCTATAGGGTTTGATCTAGGAGAGTGAAAGTGAGAAGGGAAAGGAAAAATTTAATTTGAGGATCAGTGTGAAAGATACATACACTTAAACCTAGTTTTGTCCTCAATTAAAACCTAGAAAATGGTCATTTGTAATCATTGCCTAAGAACTACTTATGAAATGCCAAGGATCCTATCATTATCATGATCAAACACATAAGAGGGCATGAAAATTCTAATGGTTGATACAGTCATTTTTAAAGGAAGCTTTGATTAAACTTAACAGAGCCTTGAAAAAATAAGATTTTGATATAAGTAAAAATTATATTTAAGGAGACCATGATTGGTTACAAAGTGATGAGTAGTTTTAAATTTCTAAAAAAAATTAACCGTTGATTTTAGCAAGGCAATAATGACTTACAAGACTGACAGATTTATTTTGTCTGCTTTTGCGAATCTGCTTTTTATAATTACATTCATAGACATATTTTCTCTACTTTCTCAGATCACTATTGCAAACCTATTACTAATCAAAAGTTAATTTTTTTCATATGCCCCATGAGTAAAACTTTAAAATATTATAGGTCACACCAGGCAAATCATCTATTTTGTTGTGTATATGCCAACTTAGTTTCTAGCCTCATTTACTTAGTACATTTTTATTGAGCACCTATTATATTGTAAGTATTCGTTGCTGGGTGTGCAATGAATAAAACAGATATGGTCTGTTCACATGAGAGCACACAGTATAGTGGAAAACACAGATGTTAATTTGAAAAAAAACACCCAAATATATAATTTAAAATGTGATAAGCACTATGAAGAAAACTCACAGGGTGCTATAAGTATTGATAACAAGGAGGCTCAACCAAGGCTGGGTCTGGCAAGGTTTCTTAAAGGAAACTGTCTTTGAGTTGAAATCCGTAAGTATGTAGAAGCATGCAACAGGAAAAAGAGTAAGGGAGGGAGAGCTAGATGGGAAAATGAGCAGAGGGAAAGGACTGCATATAATAAAATGAAAACACTCTCTAACCTGTTGGGTAATGGTGTCCCATGGTCCCTGCTGCAGCCGGGTCTTATAGCAGTCATGGACGCCTTCCCATATGTCCGTCAGAGCTACAGGCCTTCCATCTGTGACAGGGCATGGGAAAGACAGTCAGTTAGGAATCTGTGTGACACAATGGTGCTCGGTGTCTATCTAGAACTATCTGAAGAATATTATGATTTTTTTAAAATCCTTGCTAATAGACATACTATTTATATACCAAAAGAGAATTACTAATTTTTTTCCTAAGGGAAATTTAAACATTCAAGCTTCTCTCCTTTGTGACCATCTAGCAGTTAAAGTATCTGCTCCTTTAATGCCTCTATGAATTTTACAAAATAAATAAAATCCAAATGTGTTTTAGAGAAAATAGGTACAAGCATAGGCAAAGGACCAGGTAGACAGACTCCCATATTCACTAGGGTGCACTATGGATGCCACTGAAGTCTCTTTTTTTCCTTTCTTTATTATTAGTTTCAGGTGTAAAAAACAATGTAAGATTAGGCATTTTCACCCCTCACAAAGTGATAACCCCCCTCCTCCAATCTACTACCCCTCTGACATCGTATATAGCTGTTACAGTTCCACTGACTCCAGTCCCTATGCTGTACTCCACATCTTGTGACTAGACATATATATATACTAAATTATAATTGACATTCAGTATTATTCAGCTTTAGCTTCAGGTGTACAGCACAGTGGTCAGGTTCTACACCTTCCAGGAAGTAGTCTCCCTAACAAGACATGTGTCCATCTGACACCCTACAAAATATTTACAACATTATTAATTATATTCCCCAAACTGTCTTTCATATCCCCATGGCAATACTGTGGTTACCAATTTGTGCTCTCTAATCCCTTCCCTCTCTCCCTCATCCCCACCCCGCTCCCATCTAGCAACCATCAGTTTTTCCTCTATATCTCTGAGACTATTTCTGTTTATTTTGCTCATTTATTCCTCTGAAGTCTTAATATGTTCTGCAGTCCTTGGAATCAGAGACCATACACATACTTCTTTCACTCCCTTGTTGACTGAGTAATGTCCAGATTACTCTGTTGGATATCATGTGGAATAGAGTGGAGGAAAACACACGATGTCTCCTAGTAAGGAGCCTACCATCTAGTAGGGAAACTATGACAAGTGTTATCAATAGCACAGCATATCAACAACTAAAATACTGGGGAGAAAAAGCGATCGCTGACAAAAGAAAAGTGCAGGTCTCTGACAGTCTCGAGAAAGGAGACATAAACAGACAGTTTGTGGCAGGTGGAGAAGGGGCTGTTAGGCGTGGGACGAAAAGACATGAGAAGGGATTGGCATGAGGAGATTAGCAAAAGATTCAGTGAACAATAATTATCCTTTTCTTTGTTCAAACAGCTTCAATTATTCACCTGTATACTTAACCACTCAAATAACATATTTTATGAAGACCACTATGGCACAAGATAATAAATAAAGTGGAAAAATAGGTAAATAGATCTAAGTTCAGGAAAAATACCAGAAAGAGGGAGTTACCTAGAACTTCTGTACCACACACCACCAGAAAAAAGGTGGACTAACCGCTGGAATTTACTGCAACTCGGCCCATTCAGAGCTACCAAGTCCTTCAAGCTTATGGCTGTGATGTTTTCCTTGGCCAAGTATACAATAATTTAAAGAAAACCCATCAATATAGTAAATCAGTAGATACAAAGAAATATTTGGTCATCAAAGGCAACAAAATTTGGGGAAATAATCTACTCAAACTACCCCCCTCCCCCCACAAAAAAACCCCACAAAAACCAAAAACCAAAACCAGAACAAAAAACCCAAACAGCACTGTATTCAGACTTATAGGGTACAAGTAGAGATGTGACGGGAGAGGAAAAAGAGCACTAGATTCGGAGTCCGGGCTGAGTTTGAATCCTGGCATTGGCACTTAATCTTTACGCGACTGCAAGTTTTTTAGCTTTTAACTTTACCTGATAAATAAAGATAGTAATCCTATTCAAATCTTGTTCTCATGAGGCTTACATCAGTGAACACACTCAGGACTGTGTCAGACACCTAATAAGAGCTAAATAAATACTAGGCGTCTCCTCCCAGTCCTCACTGCAGTATTCCAGTAATGCTCATACTGCAAAGTGAAAAGATTCATTTATAGACCATTATGCCTTAGAATTTCCCCATGTTTCTATACCGTGCACATTGTGTTTGATATAGTAATACACTATTACCATAGGCAGAGCATTTCTCATGTTTGACCTAAAGAGTTGAACTTTTCCTCAACCTTTATTTTCAATAAATAGCAATAGAATATTTTGATACATTTTCAATAAGTATCTTCATCTTGGCATTTATCTGGCGGCAGGAGACCATTATCTTGTGATAAATAGTTTTATTCCATTGACATTTCCATGTCTGTAAAATGAACAAGATTTATTCACCCAATTAACATTTGAATGTCATGTTTAGCTACAAGTTAAAAACAAGCTGCCTTCAGTAACTGTGTTATATTGTTTTCTGAACACATTTACAGAGTAGAGACAAACTTTGCCCTTATGATAAGCACTACATATCTTCAAAACATGCACACGCACATGTGTATGTGTGTGCATGCATCTGTGTGTGTGTATGGGTATTGGAAGAGGACAATAGGATCTTAAGTATTCCAGTGTCAAATAGCAAACTAAATAATCAAATTATAAAAAGATGACATGCTTTTAAAATAATTTTCAGATGTCAAAGTTAGAAGAAATCAAGTTGTATGATAATAAAATATTAGAGCTGGTACAATTACTAATTTCATAAATAAGGAAATACACATCTGCCGAAATTATGCAGCTATTTCAGGACTGCACTGGAGCTATAACTCAGGTCTCTGGACTCACAATTCAGTGCTCTTCCTGCCATGCCACATTGCCTGTGAAAGCAGAGACTGCGTCCATCCTTTCATCACTGCAGTCCCGCTGTGTAGTTCTACGTCTCACTCATGCATTGCAAATGCTTTATAAATATTTACTGAATAAACGATAAGTAAAAGAATGCCTTCCTTAAGTTTATTTCCTCCAAGTCAGAGAAAGGCTTTGCAGACCTAGAGCAGAACGCTGGGCTTAATATCTGGTAATCAGTAATACTTTTAATTTTATTCCTGAAAATATTTCAGTCAACGATCTAAGGATGGAGTAGTAAATGGTTTCGATAGTACCACTGTCAAAAACCTGCATACTCTGCAGGAAACTCTAGGGCTAAATGCAATAATCAGCAGCATAGCAACAATGTGGAGAGAGCCAGAACAAAGGTGATAGAATATTTTCATCACATCTGATGTTAGAATTGAGGGTGTGTACCATAAGTTTTCAAACAACACCAAATTTAGAGAGAGAAAAAGATTGAACACCTCCAAATACAGGAATTAAAAAATGATCTGGTCAACTTAGAATAACAGATAATCACGAGGAGTTAAAAATAAGTTCAAAACAGAAAAAAATGCATGACATTCCTATATGCATGTGTTACCACTTGCTATAAAGACAACAGTGTATTTTAAGTGAATGCATGTGAGTGCATTCTCAAATGCATTTACAGAACTGTTTAAAGACACATGTATTAATGATAGCTAAATGAATGCTTGTGCAAGCTACCTTGACAAAAGTGTCAATCTCTCCAGTTGCTGCTAATCGCTTACACTATAGGAGAGCTGGGCAATATAGCTTTGTCTCTCACATATAGATACAACAATAATGATTTAATAAAGTACAATGCGGGTTCTTTTTCCAAGCCTTCATCATTGGTTTGCTAATCATAGCTCAGGCCTCCATGATCAAACACATACAAAAGTTAGTTTTGCATTTTTTTATACAAAATAAAAAAAAAATGACCTCAGTAATGTCTTCAACTATCCATACACAATCGATATCTAAAATACTTTCAAATATGATTGTGACTAATTAATTATTCCAAAAACAAAATGGAGCTTTCAGAAATCCCACTGAAATCAATGAACTGAGATAGTCAAATATACAAAGAACCACATCACAACAAGAGCTTAAATATGGTCAACACTTGAAGAATTTTGTAATTTTGTATCTATTTACTTATTTTTGAAAACTGAAGACCCATACTTTACCTCAAAATCAAGTGTGGGCATAAACAAATACTTGGCTAAGTTCATTAACACATCATGCACCTTCATGTTCAGGTCAAGGTATCTTCAATCAGAAACTCGAAGCCCTGTTAAGAGGGTCTATGTTCTCTGTCTGGCCTCAGTCAGAGGAGACATTTCCATATTCGATCAACAACTCTCTAATTTCAGACCCTAGATATTCGACAGCACCACTTTGAACATGCTTAGAAATCTCATTAATCACACAGAGGCTGAGAAGCTCAGTAAAATCCCTTGCATACTTGAAAAAGTGAAGTAGAAGCTGAAATATTTCAGCAGTAACCCACAAAGTGAACATGGTAAATTAAGGTAATTTATTTCACAACAAGCACTTATTGAGTGCCTACTATGTGTCTCTATCACCTGGAATGGTAATACACATTTGAGCTAAAGGAATATTCTGTCAGCGACCTAAAATGTCAATGACAAAAGAATAAGAGACATTGGATGAAAAATAGAATAATTAAAAAGTACAATCTTTAGCAACTGCCAGTAGCATTTAATTTAACATTTTCATATAAAACTTCTGGGTTGAATAATAACCTACCTGTCAAGTAATCTATATATTACTCAAAATGTGCAGCTTTCTAAATTAAATTTCTCAAGGCTATTAGTTTTCATGAACCAAACACCAGTGTGAGATATTTCACTAGCCGTACCTCACTCTAGTGCAAGCATGCTGAAGTCACCTTTATCTAACTATGCATAGTTTGATGAAAATAACACTTAAAATGAAGATTAGAGAAAGTATACATTATTTAGAGTAAGTTTAAGAATGATGTTCTTGGGCTGGCCGAGTGGCGCGATGGTTAAGAACTGGCTTCGGACGCCAGAGGGCCCTGGTTCAGATCCCACATATGAGGGCCAGTGACACTGCCCTCTACAGCTAAGATGCTGAACAACAGCTCAACCTGGAGCTGGGCTGCTGTGAGTCATCAGCGATGGTGTAGGCTGCAGCCCCTGTGGCAGTGGGTTGCCATGGGCTACTGTATGTAGCCAGCAGCGAGCGTGAGCAGTGAGCAGCCGTCCAGAAGCCAGCGACTGATCTGCCTCACCTGGGAAGAGCGCAACGATGGTGCCAACTTGGGCCAGTGAAGCAACGTCCTCCACAACTAGACTGAAGAACAAAAGGACAGCAACTTGTCTGTTCCCCTTCCCCCAATTCCCCAGCACTGTTCCCATCCCCCCAATTCCCCAATAAAAATCTTAAAAAAAAAAAAAGAATAATGTTCTTACTGTGGTCACTAGAAATAAAGAGTGGATTTTTCAAAACGAAATATGTCATTATTCAATATATTGTCTTCAAGACAGCTTGAAAGATATAAAAATTCATGTCATACTCCACAGCAAGGCAGAGACGATGCTCCACCAAAGGGGAAAATTCATTTTTGCTTCAGTGACAAAATTACATTGTGATATGAAATGAGTATTAATTGTTCATGTGCATTCATATCAGCTACTATGCTGGCCATTTCCTCAATTTTTATTTATCCCTACATGCATTTTTAGCATTTTGTATCTCTCTTAATCTCAGGAAATCGGAATGAAATTCCCCAAATACAGATTCTTTTTACTTATGTATGACAACAATTAATTAACTTGACTCATATGTTCCTTAAGTTTTAGTTGTTATTTGAATTACAGCGTCATGCAGTAAAATAAATAAACAAACAGGCTATGGAATTTGAGCCTCAACTCCTTAGTTTTCTATGTATCCTTGAATAAATCATTTAACCCCTCCACACACTCAGTTTTTATGCCTGTGCATAATGATCACAATGTCTACTTTACAATGTTATTGTGAGGATAAATATATATATATATATATATATATATATATATATACACACACACACACACACACACACACACACACATAACTCAGCTAGCATTGTTGAAAGGTAATGTGTGTCAAGCCCCATTTCATATATTAGCTCACAATCTTCAAAACTTTAGGAAGTTGGTATTATTATTATTATCAGTTTTTGTTTGTTTGTTTTTTTCAGATGATGAAAGAAAGGAATCAAAAAGTTCAGTATCTTTCCCAAGGTCATACAGTTAGTAAGTAGCAGAGCTAGGACTCAGAACCAAGGCTTTCTAGCTCCGACCCAGCACTTTCACCACTACACAGTATGTCTCTGTACCCAGGAGCTCTTTGTAAACTGTAAAGTGACACACCTATTAGTTGTGTTGTTGTTGTTGCTGCCACTAGCAGTCTCCACTGACCTGCCGAACCTAGGAGTATCTAGAATTTTGCCTTTCTGGGTTTTCTTCCTAGGCCTGGCCTGCCCTTTCTCTTATCACTACATAGACAAACCCAAGGTTCAGCCAAGGCCTCTCTTGATGACTCCAGTTCAAAGTAATGTCTGCCCTCTGAGCGCTGGTAGCAATTTTTCCCCCTGCTTTATTCAGATATAATGGACATATAACATTGTCATAAGTGTAAGGTGCAGAACATGATAACATGATATACATATATACTGGGAAATGATTACCACAATAAAGTTAGTTAACACATCCATCATCTCAGATACCTTTTTCTGATGTGTGTGTGTGTGTATGTGTGTGTGTGTGTGTGTGTGGTGCGAACATTTAAAACCTACTTTCTTAGCAACTTTCAAGTATACAATATAGTGTTGTTAACTATAGGCACCATGCTGTACATTAATTAGATCCCCAGAACTTATGCATCTTATTACTGAGTTTGTATCCTTTGACCGTTTTCCCCACTTGCCCCGTTCCCAGCCTCCGGCAAACATCACTCTACTCTCTGCCTGATGGCAATTTTTACCTGTCTTATAGCCCTTAACATATTCTACTTGTTACCATGAATTTCAGACCCGACTTAGTTCCCTCACTAAACTGTAAGCTCTTTGAGGGCATCATCCATATCTGATTTCCTTTATTCATCTCTGCATTCCAGAAACATCTTCATGCCTTGTACATAAATATTTTCTAGTAGTTGGACAGATGAACGTTCAGCATTCATCTAGAGCAATTAGCACAATTATTACTAAGAATAAAGACTGAACAATAGTGATAAAAAAACTCATTGGTTAAATGTTCTGTAATTGTAATTTAAAAACCTCATACTTATAAATAAATCCATAGTAATAAGTAGATTCACAGGGAGTAGATACTTATTTTATTTTTCAATAACCAAACATACTTCCAATTTGGGAAATTCTAAAATAAGTGGAAGGTGAGGCCCCATTTCTCACCAGTAAAGCCCAAAGGAATCATCTTGTCCTTCTAATGCCTTTGGGTGAGTCTATGATCTACCCTTCCAATAAGTCCTTTTCTGCTTATCATGGTCAGGTTCAATTTGCAGTTAAGTATACCTAACTATTATAACCCAAATAAAATGTTTAAAAGTCTTGCTTAAAAGTCTTGCTTAATAATCATCTATTTTGAAAATTATCAGCCCCCAATTCTAAAATTCTCTTACTCAGAGAATGTCCCAAGGGGAAGCAGCATTAGGTCCACAAGATACCTGAGACATCATCTCTGAGATACCACTCTTCATTGGAACTTTGAAGACTAGGGGTGACCGCTTAGCTCAGTTGGTTAGAGCATGGTGCTGATAACACCAAGGTTGCCGGTTCGATCTTCACATGGGCCATTGTGAGCTGCACCCTTCCTGAAAGAGTCAACTATGCCATTCTAGCATGAAAGCAATGTGTAACCAATGACCATGATTATTCCTGAATAAAAAAATAAAAAATAAAATAAATAAAAATAAAGAACTTTGAAGACCATACCTGCCACCAGATGAATACCAATGTTCAGCCTGCGGGTTCTAAAGCAGAAGACACTATACTTTCAATCCTATCTACAGTATGCTGAGGTTTTGATTCTAACCTCTTGGTCTGACACCCCAGTACTCAGCATTTTGGATTGCTGGCTCTCTTCAGGCCTCCTTACCCCCAGAACACTGACCTATTCTGTCTGTAGCAGCACCATGACTACTCTTATTCCACCATTCAACTTGGTCTCCCTCCCATGGAGCACGCACTCTCCCCCTTCTCAGCACAGCACCTAGTATATAGACTTGAAGAACTCTAGGGCTTCAAAGGAGGGGAAAAGCAATAAACTAGTTTCAAGTTGTGCAGTGAATTTTTTCAGCATATTTTAAAAATAGGCTAATGAGTTTTGTGCTATTCACACAGTTGGCTCTCATTCATTTATTATTTAATGGATGCTTCCAACAGGGTTTATTCTGCCAACAGTAAGCCAAGAAGTGTTTATTCCTTTTGGACCACAACACGTCAGACACTCATGTGTGCAGGAACATTAATGTATAGTATCTTGCAATAAGAAAAGAAATCATGCCTGTAACGTCCTCTTTCTGGCCTCTGGATCCATTTAAAATCTGTTGTTTTTTGTGGATACGGTGTTTTGTACTAACACGGCTTAGAATAAACCTCTTAGCAACTTAGCTGTCCTTGTAGTTTTGTTTTACATTTTTTTCACACCTTTTCATCAATACACTTTTACATCAGGGCTTGATTTTTCAATGAGATTCTTTTCCCATCTTATGTTCTAACCCAGCATCCTACCTCTACCCTAACTCCCCAAAATGTTTCAAGACATTTACATGGTTCAATAAATAATTCTCATTAAATTTCCTCTATTATTTGGAATTTTCAGTTTGAATACATTTTTAGTAGTTAAATAATTTTTCATTATTTTTCTTAATAACTTTCACTATAAGTGAAAAAAGTATAACTTCAAATTTCATTTCAATCCCTAGAATCTCTTTTTAATCTCCCAGAATTCATGTTCCATTTCATTATTATGATGTTGGCTAGATTTACTAACTGTTTACATAAGTATAAGTGGCATATATTAACTTTCTTTTAAAAATCTCTAAAATCAAACAAGACTCTAAATTATCTGTCAAACCATTTTCTATTTTCTGCTAATTGTAATAATTAACTAGAATCATTTTTGCCTCAGTCTTCAAGAACCTCTAATCCACTTTTTCTTTTCCTGTTCAACAAGCTGCCTTAACTATCACTCTACTGCCAATAGTAATCTTCCCTAAAAATATGTTCTTTCCAGCTCATTTTCTCTAAGAGGTTATTATAAAAACATTAAAATGATACTATCAACAATACCAAAAAAAAACCACCCAAATTCCTTTTCCTAAAATATCATTCTTCATAATTTCTTCTCATCCTTCATTTATTCCTCTGTTTTACTCAGTCGTTATTCCTGTTCTAGAAAATCCCTCCACAGGTCCCATTCACTCCTGGTCAATCTCTTTCACTTTTTCTTTATATCCTCCAATCCCTTCCCATTCATGATCTCTTCCATAATTGGAGGATATGGACCTCAACGTATCTTTTCAATCATGTCTTCCACAGTCCATTGGAAGGGAACCCCTACTCACTGCTCCCCAAATATGCCATGCTCTCTCCAGCCCCTCAGCCTTTCACTCGCCCTTCTCATATTCTCCAGTGCTTTTCCGAGCCTCTTCTGAAATGTCAGCCTGTTACCTTCCCTTGCAAGTTGTTGGACAGAGCTGTGTATATTTTACTTTCATTCTCTAACTTTCTCCAACTCCCTTCTTTCCTATGTTCCTGTCATTCTCTCCTTTGCACTCCAAAGATCCTCTTGTTCCAGACCATACACAAACCTCTTCTTCCTCCTCCTTGATGATTCATACACTGCTCTAATTCTAGACTTCCCATTATTCTTCCTTTGTGCTGACCTTTATCTTGGTTTGGTTTATACTGCCTCTGAGAAGGAGTTATTATCCGGCTACTTCTTCTGCCCTGTTTCTCCATGAGCATCCATTAGGCATGTAACAAGTGGACAAATCTTCCACATGAAATATCTAGGTTACATTTTTAATTCTATACTCTGACTCCCTGGGCCAACAATAGAATGGATCTACAGAAAGAACAGACATTCAGTTACTGAATGGAAGAAATGTTTCCTTCCCTATTCAAAAGCGGCCCCTCTGACTAATTAAAGAAATATGTCAAAACAGTTCCTAAGAAGAACCCAGATGTCAGCCAAAGAATTAAATATTTTGAAAATGGGAAGAACCACTTGGTCTATTTTTCATAAGAGATTGAGAACAAAGGAAAAGAACAGGGACAGAGAAGAAACTAATAAGAATTCAAGCTGAAATAAATATAGAAATCTCTAGTTACATCCATCAAAGGGGGAAATATATAAGCTTAGGACTCTGGTGAAACTAAACTATTATGTAGATACCTAAGGCTTTTACTACATTTCTAATATTTTTCCATCAGCTTTTGACCAAAGCCAAGCCCCTAAAAGGGAAGATGGGACACAAAAAGGCGATGGAACGGTGGGGAGTAAATAGAAGCCTTTAGCATGGCTTAATAAACTAATAATTTTTTAACACAGTGTGATTCAAAAATAGTGGAAGAAAAAAAAAGAAATCAGTGGGCACTTGAAGATATCCATGCTTTGTGAGAATGGACTTCACAAACTACAAAATACTATTCAAATGTAGGCTATTTATTATTATCTGACAGAAGTTCATTGCCTATCACCCATTGCTAGGTAGCAAATGGTATTAACCATGTCCTACCACCTCTCCCAAACCTGATATGACAAGAGTAGTTAAGGAAAGGGAAAAAAACCAAAACAAAACACTAGAAAGAACTTCCATCTTCTCTTAAATTCATGTTACCCCTGAGGGAGCTGAGCTCCTGTAAGGCCAAGTAGCAGAAATGTGAGGCACCCAGAAGCAGTATCAATGTGGCTGTCTGCCTTCAAGGATCAAATAAAAATATGTGTTTATAGATGGAGGGTTGCTAGTTGGTTTGGATGCCAACCTTTGAGTCTTCAGGACTTCCCATTTTCCATAGTCAGCTTCTCCTACAGTCTTGGAGAAGTATCAGACTAAAGAGTAAGATATATAGATGGTTTGAGTCCTGAGTCTCCTGGAGACAATAGCATTCCTTCCTTCCTTCCTTCCTTTATACCCCAGCAGAGCAGTACCAATAGGGCTCCATCAAAATGGTTTCATTTCGGGGCTGTATTCAGAAATGGTTAGAAATTCTTCCTTGGTTCATTCAATAAACACCTGCTGATGCTGTGCCACAGTTGATATAATGGGTATCAAAATGAGTAAGACAAATATATAATGTGTGATATATATGTCATATCTGTAACACACACACACACACACACACACACACACACACACACACACCGCCATGAATAAAGCTTATCACTTTGTAGGTTGTAGGTACTCAATATTAATTTCCTTCTTCCCTCTTTTTGCCTTAAAGTCCTACTTTCTAGCTTAGTATATTATAGGGGACAAATAAACAAATGATTCTGTTATAGTGGAGCTTGTGATATGTGACATGATGTGATGTGATACGATATGTATGATATATGATATGATATATGATATGATACGACATGAGAGTGACACGATCAAGTGGCATGTTAGCTGAGTCTCAGGCAGTAGTTGGTCTGATGGACATTTGACAATATAGAGGAATAAGAGATCATCACAGTCCAATGGATTTGCATTTCAAGAAACAGGGTTGTACATCTGAAACTAATATAATATTGTATGGCAACTGCAATTGAAAATTTTTTTTAATTATTTTTAAAAAAGAAAGAAAAATATAAGCATCTCATTCCAGCAACTTTAACATAAAGAAAAAAATAAAGATTTCTTCTGGAATCTAAGCCAGCTGATAAAAGAAAAGGTAATGTCAATTTAAATGGGAATTATTACTTGTTTTCCCTTAAAAGAAAGTACTGGAAAAAAATCAGAGAAACTAATTTTTACTAGCAATCAAATGCAAAAGAAATTCTAAATATCTGTCAAAAACAAGGCTAAGTGAACTATTTCTGATGCAACAGCAACGAAAAAAAGACCCCTGGGCAAGAGATTTTATAGTCATCCTCCTTTCTAGGTCGGAACTTGCTTAGAATGAGACAAAGAAAAATCTGGACCTGGAATGAGAGAAAGATGTTAGGAATCCATGCACCTCACTGACAGAGATTTGTTTAACAAACAGATGAAAAACCAGAGAAATCAAATATCACAGGAAAAGGGAATGGATTGAGGGAAATAAATTTTAAAAATATGACTCCAGAGTAAAGGGTGATACATTTTTAGAACACCCATTAAGTTAAGTTAGGTGGAAAAGAGAAAAGAAATTAATAGAATATGATAAACGAAAGAACCATTGTTCAGTTTTCTCCACGAGAAAACATTCTGTATGCTCTGCAAAGATTAAATTTGAGATTTTAATGTACCTGAACAAGCAGTAAATGAATTCTGGAATTAAAAGAAAAATCTCTACTGCTCATCTTATACAACACAGAACGGGGAGGGGAGAGAACAAGGAATGCTTCCTCCAAAATCAACGACTTGTTTTGGTTTTTCTTTATTAAGCATAATGAAGGGAATCTTCAACATATATCAATAGAAACCAAGAATGCTAATTTTTTTTTTTAAGAAATAGAAAACCATCATGAAGAAAAGATCTTAGGAAGTGTACAAATTTCATTAAAATATAATTGGACTTGCAGGAACAATTACTGTGCTGTGCTGTAAGGGGTGCTGTTGGCACATAAGAGCAAAGCACACGTCTGAGCTCACCCAGCAGCCTGGGCAAGACCCACTTCCAGCTAGAAGCAGTCATGTTTCAACACCTCCAATTCCCTAATGCTGACAAGCTAAACAACTTGTTTTGTCTCTGGGAGCTCTTCTCTGGTGATTAACTGCTTATGGTGAATACTAATTATAGGAAAGTACAGTATTGAAGAAGTGGTGTCCTATTTCCTCTTACCTGCAGCCTCGACACGTCTTTGAATCTAGAAGGTGCTAGGTAGAGCCATTGTAAACCCAAACCAAGAAAGAAATTTTCTTCCCCCCTCCCCGGTAAAGAACTGTATCTTCTTCTACTTTTTAGAATAACAGCTGACTGACAAGGAGCCACCTTTAACCTCTGGGCTCCAAACCCAATAGAATTACAATCAAGTGAGCGTGTGAAAGGCCCAGAATAATCATATGGATAAATCTGCAGCAAGAGTTTGTGAATTAGTGAACTCTCAGTGTCCTCAATTCCCCATGTCCCATGTTGAAAATTTACCCCAAATTGTCAGTTCTTAGGAACTGCACCTCAGATTAAAATCTTCTCACCGGGGAGTCTATGTGAATTTGTTCTCATGTTTTAAATCCTAAGTGCTTTGTTAAACCGCCAACACCGCAAAATTAGAGACCATTAAACAATATAAGGGAGCAAGTGATTAAATCTACAAAATACACATTCAAAGCAGCTTAAGCTACTTTTTAATTAAAAATAAAATATCACTGGCTAAATTCAGATGTCTTAGCTATCCAGACAAAGTTAGAAAGCTGCTTGAAATGCCAAGTGCTGCTGCTAAGGCCAGACAGAAAAGGAGAAATAGGGTACGGGGTGGCCGGGGAAGTGGCTCATCTTGTCCCAGGGCCCCGGGACCGGCAGGGCCTGGAAATGCTGACCCCGTTGGGTTGGAGGACATGAAGGGGAAGTCACACAGCGCTGCAGGGTGAGGACTCCATGCGGTCGCTGATTAAATAAGCTTTATTAGCAGAGGCCTCCGAGGAGACAGGGTGTTCCACCTTCTTGGCAAGGGGAATGAGTTGAGTAACAGCGTTGCAGGAAGCTACGGCACTGGAGATGTATAGGTGGCCAAAAGAAATATTAGTGCTCTGTTTAAGGAGCGCTTCAACTAATTGATCAACGGTTCTTGAAATAATGATCAGCATGGGGGGAAGGAAGTATGGGGGCTCTTTTCAGTAATGGGATCCCTTGAGATGGAAAGAAACTTTGGCTGTAAAGTTAGAAGTAAATAAACATTGTAGCTTTAAGTTGTTCCTACTTGTTTAAAGTAAAGGGGGAAAAAAGGGCCAGGGGGCTTAGTCAATGTTGGGCAGGAAGCCAGGAATCTGAAGATCAAACTTAAAGCTGGGATGATATCATTCACTCTGAAGCCTTGATGCTCTCTCTCCAGCATGAGAAAAGTTACTGGTAAAACCTGACCTCACCCACCGTTTTCTTATTTTTAACTCTTTTTTTTTTTCAAGGATAATTTTCCAAATCTGCTTTCTGCCTTAATATGTGTGTGTTATGAATTTACACTGAGCTTCCAACATGGTCTTACCTAAAAAGCTTGCCCTGAAGTAAAGCATGGGCACTTGGTAGCTACAGGAATATAAGACATGATACTCGTATTTAATCACTTCGGTTGCTGCCATGGTCTCAGTCACTTCAAAGTCATCCAGGGGTAACTCTAAAGCCTCCTGAAAAAAAAAGCAAAAACATAACCAAAATGTGTTTGTCAATTAACACAAAAAGTACACTAACATGGAGAGAGAAAGATGGGTTTTTCTTCTTGCAGAATAACAGTTAAATAAATATAGAACTATGAGGTAAGGAAAAGGGAGTTTCCCACATTAATGTTTAACATTTGAGTCCTGGGTAAATAGTAAAACCAGAAAACATTAGCATTAAGTAATTCCAGATTGTTTTTGAGAGACAAAGCAGGTCTGGGTAAAGAAACAGGAAGAGAAAAAAAAGCAAAAAGATCTATTGCAACGGCAACTCTGAAAAATCTTTACTGTTCAATTTTAGCAACAAGATGATGGCTATACAAGCTACTGTCTTCCTTACCTGTGAAAGCTAAAAACATCCTAACAATTGAACAAGAGCCTGTGAAATGTCCCTAAAGATCCTATTGTACTTGCCAAAAGATGATTCATTGTGAGCTGAACAATTCCCAGTTCCATTTTGAATAAGAAAGTTATTTTGCAAGAGGTTGAGTTTGTTAGGTACATTTCAAAACCTGAGCTGAATCTGCTTTCTTTATTATTGTGCTATCTTTGGTCTATTTCTACAATAAATCTTTATTTATAACAGAGTAGAAGGCAAATATTAATGTCAACTTAAATAGGGTTTTGTGAGCAAAGACGGTTAACACCAGTTCATGTCTCACCTAATCATTCTTTACTGGTTGATTTTTTTATGATGTGTGGGGGTTTCTTAAGAATGTATCTTAATGTTTAGAAGCAATTACATAGACATGTTGAGTCTGGTTCAACCCACATATTTATTTGGATTGAAGAATTTCCTTTGAAATTAAGTGAGTAAAAGGAAAGAAGCAGGTTGGTTTGGCTCACTTCTACCTCTCGTTAAAACTGTAACAATGACAATGAACAATTGGAACGAGCTACAGGTAAGATTTCAAACTTTATCAATATGAAATAAGGTTTCCTGTGAAGATAAGTAAAGCCACAGACTGCTTTCCAGATCTGTCTCTGCTTTACTAATTCCCCACTCACCATCAATACATCTATAGCGCAGGGAGACACTACACTAGATAAATCACTACTGGAGATAGTTACAAAACAGTTTTTCACCAAATTCCAGTAATTACTATCAATTACACACAATCAACTAAATAACCAGAGAGAAATCACTGAACTAAATATTCCAGTACAGAAAATTAATACAGTAGCAAGAAAGAGGTTTTTCTGTTTATTTAAATTTGCATTAAGCAAAGGTATCTAGATCATCTTTTAAGGCAACCCTTTTAATCAAATCTATCTTTTTCGTTAACAATTGGGTTGTTTAGCATTTATAATTTCTTCTCTTAACATTATAAAACATTACATCTTTGTGATAAAAAATAATTACAAACACTGCACAAGTATGTAAAATTCCCCTCAACCTAGCAGTCTTATCAGTATGTATTTTGCCAGCCATTTTTTAAAATTTCTTAACACACACACACACAGACACACACACACACACACACACACACACACACACACACACACCCCTACCACCAGTTAAATCATGCTGTATATACCTCTGTTCCTTGATTTGACTTTTCACTTGTGGACATCCTACTATGTGCTGCCATGTCAGTGCTGTAGATTTTGATCCTTTTAATGGTTTCACTGTATTCCATTGTATTACTATGCCACAGGTTTTATTTTTTTAACATTTCTATATTGCTGATATTTTAGGTTGATTATAATTTTCTGCTACTACAACTAATGCTGCGATGAATATCTTAGCATATATATCCTTATACACCTCTGTTTTTCTATGGTGCAGATTCCTAAAGGCAGCATTACTGTATGAAAGAGTATATGCATTTTAAATTTTGATACTTCCAATCTGTCCTCAGAAGAAGGCTGTATCAGTTTATATCCTCAACAAAAATGTATGAGAATGCTCTTTACCATATCCCATAAATACTGCATGTTACTTGTGTTTTTAATTTTTGCCTATGTGGTGAATTTTTAAATGTCAATTTTTTGTTTAATTTCTAGGCTCTTGATTAGTGAAAGTGAACATCTAATCATGTTTGTTGGTAATTTGTATTCTTCTGTGATTTGCCTGTTCTTATCCTTTGCCTATTTTTCTGATATTAGTTTGCATTTTCCTTATTGAATTATACAAATTATTTGTATATTAGAAATAATAACTCAATTAAAGATATAGATATAGATAAACAGGTGTGCAAGAATATGTGCTAAGTATATGTGTAGTGCATAAAACATTTTCACTTAGGTTTCTTTTAACTTTGTTTCTTGTACATTTTACCTTTTTTGTTTTTTTTTTACTTTTTATATAGTTAAATTTGTACATTTTCTATTTACATTTTCTATTTGTTGCTACTGAGTTGCCTGTCTTCATCAGAAGGCATCCTGCTATGAAGTCACCTCATCCTTAAAATTTATAAAAATGTTTAACTCCTTTATTCTACACACACATATTCTCACACACACATTTTACTAGTTTCATGTGTGCAAAACAACATAACGATTAGTCATTTACACACCTCATGAAGTGATAACCCCAAGTCTACTACCCATCTGACACCCACACACGTTTTAAAATTTACATTTAGATCATGAATCCACCTGAAATTTGCTTTTTTATATGGCGTGAGGTAGGAATTTTTCTCAGATGATTTCTAGTAGTCCAACGGTTCATTTTTCCCATTGATTTTTAATGCCACCTTTACTATAAATTAGATTTGTGTGTGTGTGTGTGTGT
>NW_017731532.1:1171890-1272644 GCF_001890085.2 Hipposideros armiger | reverse complement strand
GTGTGTGTGTGTGTGTGTGTGTGTGTGTGTGTGTACACATTCCCTATTCTTCTCTATTGACATATTTCTTCTTTGGTCATCACTGCCCAGTTCTTAAGTAGATACTGAATTGGGTCATTAATTTCTGCAGAAAACTACAGGAATATACTGCCTCAGACTCAGTCCTCCTAGGGAGGATAAAGTTCCTGGAAAGAATGTCCTTTACCTAAACTCAAATTAAGCACTCAGATATGTGTTGGGGTTGACACTAGGTGCTTGCAACTGGTGATCAATTAGACATAGATCTAGGCTCTCTGGAACAATTAGGAGGTCCAAGGAATAAGAGAGTGGGGACAGAACAAGTTTCCTGAAGAGCCTATTAGCAGTCTCACTCCAGTCAATGTTCTCTCTGGCAGCTGAGTGCCTCATGGGATTTGAAGGCTGGAGTGCTTGTCCTCTAATTGAGAGTGCTACTGTGTCACCCAGCCCCTTGCTCTGGGCAGCCATCTACGGGAAAAGACATTTTTGCATACTTAACTCATAGTCAATGAATTTGAATCCTTGGTCTGTGTCTGCTGGGCTTTTCCATCATTTGTGTTCACCTTTATGATACCCAGGCAAATATCCCCTGAAGCCATGCAAGTTGGAAACTGCAAACTTCCACATATTTTCTGCTTTCCTTTCCAAAAGTCTCAGATAGTTTTAGAACTTCAAGACTAAGGTTCTTCTCTTATTTATCTTTGTATTCCCAGAGACTCAAACACGGGGCTGAGAACCATAGTAAGCAATATTTTCTACTTCAGGAGCAGATCTGTTTCCTCCCACCTAAGTATACTATTACACACTTCATAGGTAGTTTGCCATCAACCCCACCCCCAGCCCAAGTCTGAAAATAAGTAAATGGTGGAGTAAAAATGCAAAAGATCACCGGAGATGACATACAAATAACAATAAGCATATGAAAATGATGTTCAACATCATTAGCCACTGGGGAAATGCAAATTAAAACTACAATGAGATAACACTGCATATCTATCAGAATGGCTAAAATAACAAATAGTGACATCTTCAAATGTTGGTGAAGATGCAGAGAAACTAGATCATTCATGGAATATAAAACCATATGTCAGTTTCTTAGAAAACTAAACATGTACTTACCACACAATATGCCAATTACACTCTTGGTTATTTATCCCAGAGAAATGAAAAATCTGTACACAAATTTTCATAGCACTTTTATTCAGAATAGCCAAAAACTTAAAACAATTCAGCTGTCCTTCAACAGGTCATGGTTAAACAAATTGTGGTATATTGTTTCATACTAGTCAGCAATGAAAAGAGCAAACTTGATACACACAACCACCTGGATAAATCTTCCAGGAATTCCAAAAAGAATAAAATATCTAAGAATAAATTTAACCAAGGAGGTAAAAGACCTATACTGTACTTGGAAAACTTAAGACACTGAAGAAAGAAATAGAAGTAGATACAGATAAATGGAAGGCTATACTGTGCTCATGGATAGGCAGAATTAATATCATTAAAATGTCCATACTACCCAAAGCAATCTACAGATTCCATGCAATCCCTATCAAAACACCAATGGTGTTTTTCACAGAACTAGAACAAATAATCTTAAAATTTATATGTAATCACAAAAGACCCTGGATAACCAAAGCAATATTGAGAAAGAAGAACAAAGTTGATACTATGCTACCTGATATCAAACTATACTACAAGGCTATCATCATCAAAACAGCATGGTGTTGGCATAAAAACAGACACAGATCAATGGAACAGAATAGAGAAACCAGAAAAAAGTCCACGCCTATATGGTTAATCTATGATGAAGAAAGAAAGGATATACAAAGAATATACAATCTCTTCAATAAACAGTTTTGGGAAAACTGGACAGATGCATGCAAAAAAGTGAAACTAGACCACTTTCTTTCACCATCTACAAGAATAAACTCAAAATGGATTAAAGACTTATATA
The DNA here is from genome assembly GCF_001890085.2 of Hipposideros armiger. Lineage (NCBI taxonomy): Eukaryota > Metazoa > Chordata > Mammalia > Chiroptera > Hipposideridae > Hipposideros > Hipposideros armiger. The sequence goes on along the minus strand of NW_017731532.1, from coordinate 1,270,669 downwards.
TAAGACCCCAAACCATAAAGTTCCTAGAAGAAAACATAGGCAGTAAAATCTTTGACATCACTTTTAGCAATATTTTTTTTGATATGTCTCCCCAAGCAATGGAAACAAAAGAAAAGTAAACAAATATGAGTACATCAAACTAAAAAGTTTTTGCACAGTAAAGAAAATCATCAACAAAGTGAAAAGACAACCTACTAAATGAAAGAAGACATTTCATCAATAACACATCAGATAAAGGGTTAATATCCAAAATATATAATGATCTCATACAATTTAACACCAGAAAACAAAACAAAACAACCATCTGATCAAAAAATGGGCAGAGCACTAGAATAGACATTTCTCCAAAACAGAGGACATACAGATGGAACATAGACATGTGAAAAGATGCTCAACATCACCAGTTACCAGGCAAATGCAAATTAAAACCACAATCAGATATCACTTCACACCTGTCAGAATGGCCATCATCAATAAATCAACAAACAAGTGTTGGAGAGAATGTGGAGAAAAGGGAACCCTAGTGCACTGTTGGTAAGATTGAAAATTGGTGCAGCCAATACAGAAGACAGTACGGAGGCTCCTCAAAAAATTAAAAATAGAACTACCATATGACCCAGCAATTCTACTTCTGGGTATTTATCCAAAGAAATCCAAAACACTATTTCAAAAAGACATATGCATCTACATATATATGCTCATTGCAGTATTATTTATACAATAGCCAAGATATAGAAGCAACCTAAGTGTCCATAGATAGATGATTAGATAAAGAAGTGGTACATATATACAATGGACTATTACTTAGCCATAAAAAAGAATGAAATGTTGCCATTTTCAACAAGATGGGTAGACCTAGAGGGTATTGTACTAAGTGAAGTAAGTCCAGCAGAGTAAGACAAATACCATATGATTCATTTATATGTGGAATCTAAAAAAACTAAATGAATGAACAAAACAGAAACAAACTCATAGATACAGAGAGCAGAGAACAAATTGGTGGTCACCAGAGCGAAGGGGGTTGGGGGGATGGGTGAAAAAGGTAAAAGGGATTTAAACGTACAAATTTCTCATTATTAAAATAGTCATGGGGATGTAAACTACAGCATAGGGAATATAGTCAATAACATTGTAATAGCTATGAATGGTGTCAAATGGGTACCAGACTTATCGGGGTGATCACTTCAATGGTATATAAATATCTAATCACTATGCTGTACATCTGAAACAAATATATTGTATGTCAACTGCATTGAAAAATAAATTAAAATAAAACTTTTTGGAAGAAAACAAAAAAGTTACAGAACGTATGGTTCCATTTATATAATATTTTTGAAATAACAAATTTAGAAATGAAGAGCAGAGAGAAGATTAGTGTTGGAGGGGTGGTGTGGAGGGAGGTGGGTATGGTTACAAAAGAGCAACATGAGGACTCTTTGCCGTGATGAGGCTGCTCTGTATCTTGACTGTGGTGGTGGATACCTGAAACTACATAGGTGATAAAACTTTATAGAACTAAATACACACACACACACACACACACACACACACACGTACAAGTAAAATGGGAAATCTGAATCAGATCAGTGAATTCATGCCAATATCCCGACAGTGCTATTATACTCGAGTTCTGCAAGATGTTACCACCGGGGGAAATTGGGTAAAGGGTACATGGGATCTTTCTGATTATTTCTTATTACTGCATGTAAATGTACAGTTTTTTTCAAATTTTTCAATTAAAAAATGAAAAGGAAAGAAATAGTGAAGCAATTTGAGGCTTGTTAAACACAAAATAAAATTTCTAAGACCTCAAGTGCTAACAGTATAGTTGGCAGAGGCATTATGTTGATAAACAGCATCTAAGGTCCAGGGTTTGCTTCACAGTCACACAGGAGAGGGGCCCGAGGATGGAGGTGTGGGAGGGGCATGACTGGCCATGGGGTGATGACGACAGAAGTTGCTTGATGGATCCACGAGGGTTCGTTATCATACTATTCTGTCTACTTTTGTGAATGTTTTCAATTCTCCAAAATAAAAAAATAATAATAATGATAACAAATGTTTCTGATTCCATGTTACAGTATACAGAATCACAGAACTCTAATAGTGAAAGGAGCTTGAATCATTCCATCTAGCCCAACAGTCACCTTGAAGATATGAACAAGGCCCAGAAGGGTTGGTGGCTTACCCAATGTCACCCAGATAGAGGCACAGGTAGGCATATAACCCATGTCTACTGACACTAAATCCATTGTTCTTTGTACTATAGTATGCCGCTTCTTTACTGTTACTGTACTTAACTTATTGCGATGCTCTGGGCAACATCATATTAACATTTTGGGTAAGTTTAATAATATTTTATTATTTTTATTTTTTATTATGTTTTTAAAAGGATTTGGATATATACGTCATTTGATATTAAGAGTTATTAGACAAAGAGTCACATGCATATTTGTTTTCCTCAAAATGTGCTATCTCATTAAGTGAGAAGATACCTGTGTTTAGAAAATTACATTCATTCAAGGAGCTAAAAGATTAAGTGGTTCACATTAATAATAGAAACCTTGATTTTATTGAATTCAATTAACAATAAGTTGACAGTGATCTCTCACTTAGAAAATCTGACATGAATTAAGCTTTACAACTAAATCCATTAAACAGGGATCATGCTGGAGACATTTCATAGATGCTTCATTGAAAGCAAACCCAAATAGTATACTGGGCTTAGGAAACGAGATCCGTATCTCTATTTAGCCTGTAGGGGAACGTAATTGAAAGAAGAAAAACTTTTCTTCTATCACTAAAAATCTCTATTACTATTCCCGAGCAAACATAAGTAATGAGCTTTATGCATATTGTCCCTTGACGGAATGAGAGTCTGTTTGTTTATCTTCTACCAGTCAGGTCTTTTAATTCAAACCTAACACTAATGGGCCAGAATCATAGCCAAGAGGCCAGAGTGACAGAGGGGCAGTGCTGGTTCTGAGACAGCCTTCAGAGGATCCATGTGTAGACGCATAAGCCATCTAATCACAATGGAAACATGGGCTATGTAACAAACTCTGATTTTCCTGAGCCAACAGCCTAATATTTTCAGAAGTGAGGAAGACTGCTGAAGTCTTTGACAAACCATTGAAAAAAAAATGCCTTAAGAAAGAAAGAATTTTAATTAAAACATTTAAGGTGAATTATAAAAATAACCTATGTGAGATTTTCCGTAAGCAGGCCCTTTTTTGTTTCACATGCTTATCCTTTGATATTGAGATGGTCTTTTCACTATCTTTACTCCTAGATGATCTCTGTGGCTTTGAGTAAGTGACTGTCACAAGAACCTTTGCAAGTGATGGCATTCTTTTAGCAACTGTGACTGTAGTATCTGGCAGATAAGAGAGGGCTCAACATGGGCAGCCATGTGTCTGACAGCATCCGGGGTGACAATGAGACAACAAGGGGTGTTCACCAAGATGATCCCAAGAAATAGCATCTCAGTGAAGCCTCCCCCTTTCCCAGTAATATTATCACTACTACTTCTGATTTTTGAAAAAAAGGGGAAAAAAAAGAAGCAGCATTTTTTGCTCCCCCAGTTCCATCAGAGGGGACTAAATTAGCATCAGCATGGCCAATATGGGTTCCCACTGAAAGAAAGAATCTGTCTCCTGTGGGATTAAATCCTTCTCTCCAGCCTGGCATGCTCAAGGGCAAAGCAGGAGGGCAGGGATGCAGAAACCTGCCAAAACACATCTGGCAGTTTTCTGGATGTTTGTATCTGGCTTCATTGTGCTTCTTAGGCCGTTTCCTTGAGGACTGTGCAGGAGACAGGAAGACAGCTTGAGCTCAGAGCTGGGCAGCTAGCAAATAGGTTCAGTACATGCGGTCCACAGAAGAGGCTGTCTCTTAGATTCCATGCCAGAGACACAAGTTCCCTGGCAGGAGGGAGGAGTAATAATGCTTAATAGTGCCTAACGCATGCCAGTGACAAGTAGTCCATAAATCAGGAAAATAGATCAAAAGCATTGTGTTCCTAGAAAAAAATCAGAAGGGCTTTTTAAAAGAAAAGTTAAGTTCTTCTTATCTACTTTTTAAGACTCCTCAGCCATTAAAGCCAAAGAATTAGCAGGATAAGGGATTTGAAAATCAGAAATTCCTTGTGGAAATCATGACTAACTAAAGGAAGAGGGAAAGACTTGTACCTGGTAGTCTGAGCTTCAGAATCAGTCAAACGTGTTTCTATTTGGAGCTCCCTTTGTGTGTTACATAAGAAAGCCCAGCATCAGTTACAAGAGTTTATAGTTTTATAAGCACATTCATGCAGATTATGTCATTTGCTCCCCTGCTCTAGGAGGAAAGCCCACAGTCACCCAGCAAGTAAGAAACTGGGCTGGGGCATTCACCTAAGCCCCTTCCCTCAAGCCCAGGGCTCCTTTACTCTTCAAAGACCATCAGATTTTGAAGGGTAAGGAATGTTAAACTTCAGCTTTTGAACTCAGTAGTTCTGGGATGGGACTTCAGAATCCACCTTGTTTACAACGTTCCAGGTGATGCTAATGCAGGTGGCCAGCAGGTCACTCCAGGAAGCCTTGTCTCACATAGATGTGGAGGATCTACTTTGGGATTCTTTATTTAAGGTAACATAGTCTACAGGATCATAGCATTGGGAAAACCCCATCACCAAGACTCAAAATTATGCCCTAAACCAGCGTGCCCTCCCTGGCTTCTCATCTGTGTCTTCAGGAGTATCACCCTTTCATTTGGTCTCCTCTCCATGGGAGCCTAGTGCACCTCCACTAACCTGAGACATCAGCTTGTCACCCCCATTCCCAAGGATGGGGGATCTTTCATTGGCTCTTTATTTCCTCCTATCCAAAAAGCCCTTCATTTTCTCCTTTTCCTTTAGATTGGTTGATTAATTCTTGTTAAAGTATCAATGGCCATTAATGCCTTAGTATGTTACTCCATTATCAATTATGACATTCAGTGGCAGATTTGTAGCAGATAACCTTAATCAAAAGGAGTAAATCTGGCACCATGCATGTAACTACCAAAGTGTAAGACTTGCCTTATAAGCTACTCTAGGTTTTAGCTCCAGAGCCATAAAAATCTTCCTCGTGCTACAGGGTAAATCAGTTTCCATTAGGTTTATCTTTGCATAAAATTAAGAAACAAGAGTCATTTTTATATAATATCCTCAGAAAAGTGTGAACCAATGTACTGTCTTCAGATTTCTCTTTTCCATGTTAAAAAAAAAATCCTAGTCCTTCTCGTTTTTCTTATATCCCAAGTTCCAGGGTTCTGCAAATATTTTCTTAAAGGACCAGCCATATATATTGTAATAAATAATTCAGGTTTTGGGGGCATAAGGTCTCTGCCATTGTAGTATGAAAGCAGCTATCAGCAACAAGTTAACAAATGAAAATGGCTATACTACAGTGAAACTTCATTTACAAAAACAACTTCAGCCCATGGACCTCAGTTTGCCCACCCCGACAAGTCCACCATAAGGCGTTCTTTAATACCATTTTATTATATTTTTAGAAGCAGTATGCAGAATCTTATTAAAGGACCTGTGTCTCCATTGGGTGAACTTTTCCTCCCTTTTCAATTTTTTCCTCTCTTCGGATGTCACATTAGATTTCCTGAAGGGATGATAAATTCTGAGCCTTAAAAGAATGATGATAATTAAATCCAATAGGCTGAAGTTTGGCTGCAGTCATTTTCTAAAGTAAAAGAGAGCACTACCCTCATTTAAACAAGTGAGATTTTTAAATGTCTTGATGAATAAACTGCAAATTCCTTCGGCACATGAATAAACTTCTAAACTCAAATCCACAAGTGAGTAAATTTCACTGCCAAAGAGTGAAAATGATAAGGTCTTGATAAATAGACCAAAAAGCAAGCACTGTAGTCATTCAGGGCTGTGGGCCCTACAGCATGAACTCACCGTGGGCACAGGAAGCATCACATCTAGGAACAAGCAGAGAACTGTCCTGAAGGATCACGTAAGCCATCAGCTCCTTCCGCTTCCTCAAAACTGTCTCCGGATTATGCGGATGCGAATGGGGCTTTATTACCAGGAGAAGCCTTTAAAGAGTTCCACAAGGTCCTACCCATGCCAGGCACTGTGCCAGTGCCAGGACAAAGATGTGGTGCTGCATTTAAGGAATACAAGGTATGATAAAAAACTATGGTGAATGTTTAAATTTAAAAAAAAAATTATTACAGTAAAAGATACATTGCCTTTAATCTCCTTCAAAATACTCCCCCTTGCTTTGAACACACTTAGCCCATCATTCTGGCCACTTTCTGAAGCAGTTCTGGAAGTCCTCATTCATGAGTGTCTTTAGTTGTGAGATTGTGGCTGCCGCTGTGTCTTGAATCGATTCAAAATGTTTACCTTTCATGGTCATTGTGACTTTGGGGAAGAGCCTGAAGTCACACGGTGCCAGATCCGGTGAATAAGATGGATGAAGACACACCGTAATGTTTTTTTTGACAGAAATTGCCATACCAGAAGCGATGTGTGACACGGAGCATTGTCATGATAGAGGATGAAGTAAAGACACTCATGAAAGAGGACTTCCAGAACTGCTTCAGAAAATGGCAAGAATGATGGAAGGGGGTGGGGGAGTATTTTGAGGGTGATAAATGACAATGTGTCCTATATATATAAATATAAATATATATATATTATATATATATATATATATTTTTAAATTTAAGCATTCATGGTATCTTTTGATCACTCGTACTATTTCAGCAGCAATAAGAGAATGATGAAAGGTCTCATCTTTCTACTGGGATGTAAGAATACACTCAAAATCTCTCAAAAATATTTAGATATTAGAGAAGAATAGTACAGTCAAACGTGGCAAAGGGCATGGAATTTGGAATTAGACCTGGGCTCAATTCCCGGCTCTGGTACTCACTGGATGGGCAGATCACTTAATCTCTCTGAGCCTCAGTTTCCTTACTTATTCAATAATGACAGTTTCCTCCCACTTTCTCCTTGTTTAAAATGTATTAAACAAGATAAAGTGTAAAACTATCTGTCTCATAGTAGGTAAATTTGATTAACTTACTCATTCACTCATCAGATGTTACAGGGTATCTTCGACGTGCTAGACCAGGGGTGGACAAACATTTTCCTAATGGGCCAGACAGTAAATATGTTAAGCTTTGTGCACTGTATGTGTCTGTCAAAACCACTTAACTTTGTCACTGTAGCATGAAAGTAGCCTAGACAATATGTAAATTAATGAGTGTGGCTTTGTCCCAATAAAATGGTATTTACGGACACTAAAATTTAAATTTCAGATAATGCTAATGTCACGATACACCATTCTTTTGATTCTTTTTCAACCATACAAAAGCTGTAAAAACCATTCTTAGCTTGTATACAAAAATAGGCAGTAGCCATAGTTTCCCACCCTTATTCTAGACACTGTCCCAGTGGCTGGAACAGAGAGAAGAAGAACAGACATCATGCCTTACCAGGAGGAGATACGCTAAATAATCACACCAATAACAATACAAGTACCATCACAGTAAGTGCTACTGGAAAAAATGCACATTGCCCCCAGAGTATATATAATTTTACCACATCTATAAATTTGGTGTGTGGGATTTTAACCATTTTTAGTTCAGCTCTTTCAGGTATAAACCAGTTGTATATAGATAGCACTGACACTTTTAAGGTCCTAACCACATTCCCCAAGGTTTATTTTTAGTTCAACAATCATACCATCACCCAGATAGATTTTTTAGGAACACTTTTATTATCCAAGTTCTGGATTTATTATCCAGACTGCCTTATCACCTAGACTCTGTCACCTATGACCTCTAACCGCCTGCACGTCTTCCTAACACTCTTCTTGCAGCCCACTAAAGAGTCTCCTTGTACACTTTGTTTTGTTCACTATATGTCCTCCTGCCCTCAGCAATAATTTCTGCTTGAGAATGCCCCTCGAGTTGCTTTCTCAGCTTCACTCACACTCACATGTGTGTGCACACGTGTGAGCCATGTGTGGGCGGCCAGAGCACATACACATTCGTTCATTAATGATCACTGCGCATCCACTGCACTGGGCATGGTGTCGCCACTGGAGAGAGGCTAGGGAACAAAACAGACACAATCTTTGCTCTCACAGAGCTTATAAGTACAGGGAGGGTGAGGGGAAAAACAAATCATTGCACAGACAATTATTTGATTGTATTGTTGCAAGTGCTATAAGCGTGTAAGGATGCATCTTCAGGGCTTATCTGGACTGAGGTCAGGGAAAGGCGTGTCCTGCGAGGCCCTAGGGCACACACACGGCCCTTAGAATGGGAGGGCCTAGACACCAGGGCTCATGCCTATCTCACTCACTCAGGTATCCCAAGCATCCTGAACAGCGCCTGACAAACAGCAGGCATTCAACCAGCATTTGTTAAATGAAATACATCAACAGAGTGAGTATAAACTATTTGTTGCCATTTCCATCTCCTATAAATCAGAGAGGTCCATAAACTGTTTTGACTGTCACTTCAGGAGCCAAAAAATGTAAGCACTTATCTTTAATATGTGTATATTTACCTTTTTATCAATTATGAACCTGTATTTCTGCATAATATACTACATATATTATAAAACACGTTAACATTGGAAACCTTAAAGGATAAGACAGAGAGGAAGGAAAAATATCTTCCAAGTAATTATTTTAGTTAGGTGACGACCTGGATACCGGCAGCAGTCGCCTTCCCACCCCGCTCTTTGCTCTGGGCACTGAAGGACCATGGCTGGCCCCTCGCTCTCACGCCTTCTCTGGGCATCTTGTCCATCTTGCGCTCAGTTTTCTGGTCTAGTGGTTGTGGCTAAATACCGTTGCAAAAAATGTTGATTTTAAAGTATCTGTTGAAAAAGTTAACACCTCAAAATAGTCACACATGTAAAGAGCAGGCAAATGAGCACCCAGCTTCCTGATTTTTCACGGGGCCCCTGGCTTCAGAGCCAGCGCAGGTGAGCAGCCAGGCCTGATCACAGACCTAGATGATCAGACACCCAGACACCAAATGCCGGATCTGCCTGCCGAGCAGTCCTGCCTCTCTCCTGTGTTTAATGGCAGCAGCCTTCATTCAAAACCCGCCCTGAAGAGCCAGAAGTGGTTTCCTTTCTCTTGATAAAGAATCCCATTCTAATCTGCACAGAGAGCCCTGGGTTCCAGATGTGTAAATCAACACAGTAAATAAAGTATTACAGAAAAGTAGAGATATTTTATTTATTAAAGGCGAAGATATTTTTTCGCCTGTAATATTTTAATGAAAGCAGTTTGGCTGAATATGCTGCACTTTTTTGTTTCGTTTTAAGTCAATTGTGATACAGCATTTCAAAGGTCTGCTTTCGGTTCTTTTTCCTTTTTTTTTTTAATTTTGTTTTACAGTGATTGTAATGGTCACAACAGCTAAGAAAGATACACAGATCCTCATGGAAGAGGTCTATCACTGGCTGTGCTTAGTAAATCAGGACACTCACATTTCAATCCTCTTCTCTAGTTGCTAGAGGTTGGTCTTCATGTTCTAGAATCTACATGCTTTTCCATGAGTTGCTAACCAACATAGACAGCTTCACACTATCGTCAAGCTCAACACACACACAGGTCGAGGGTTCATTATTAACAATAGTAAATATACATCCTATCTCACGTAATCTTAATTTCATATTTGGAGAGCCAATTTTTTGAAAGATGTGCTTATACTGTTGTTTTTACATACTGCCACATTTTTGTTCATTAGTTTTCTTTTTTTTCTTTTCTTTTCTTTTTTTTTTTTTTTTGCAGGAATCTTTAAAGCCTGACAAGTAGGAGGTGTGTTAACTCAAACTGGATGATAGCAACCTGGTTAATGCAGGGCACAGTAACTGCAATGTGTAACAAGCCCCTGAAGAAGTGAAGCCACCACTGTCAGCTCCTTCCTATTGTCAGACTCCCACTGTTGCCTTTCAGTGGTCTTGAGCAATATATGTGATACCTGGTCATAGGACAAATGAACTGTGTGAAGACCCAACATGAGTCCATGTTTCTATGTTAGTGAAGCTTCATTAGAAAAGTAAGTATCAATAGCCGTCCTGATGTTATTTGCCACATGGCAGTGGGTTGTTTTGCAAGCCCTCCAGGTGCATTCATGCATTCGCTTTAAAGACTCTGTGCTGTGGCTCAGACTACTGTTAAACAAAATTATGAAAAAAGCAAAACTGATCTTTGGCATCCCCTCCATCTAGCTTGTCATGACCTTATTTTCCTCTTTCACACAAAGCTCCCAAATCCAACCCTTCTGGTCTTCAGAGGAAAGGGACCTGATACGCTCAGCAATAGTAAATGTGACAGGCAGGACATGTTTAGCTGGCCAAAAGTCTTTGCCATTGAGGAGAAGTTTCCCTAAACAAGGAAATCTTAATGAATCACTGACTGTGCAGATTCTATACCAGAGAACATGACAGAGGGAGGGGAGAGGGGGGGCAGCAGCCGTGGCTTCTCTGGCATCCTTTGAAACTAACCCTATGGACGACTCCCCTGCTGTACTGAGAAGGCCAGCCCTGCCATGGCCAATGCAGAGGGGCATGGGGACATCACCAGTGCCTCACACTCTGTCTCTGAGGAGACAGAAATTGTTCCTGGAAGGAACTACATTTGATTTCCAATTGCTGGACCCCCAGGTCTCCCTGTTACCAATCCTGGGCATTCAACCCCTTTTTCTATTTATAATGCTAATGATAAATCAACATGGAACAGAAGTTTCCAAAGAAAATAAAAGAAGCTTATGCTGGAAATGCTGAATTAATGTATTTTTCTGGTTACTTATAATGGTAAAGAATTATTTGCATAGCAAGAAAAATGCTAATTTTATTAAAGTGCTATTAGATAAGGCTTTTAGACTAACTTGCAGCATCCTAAAAATTATACAGAATGACTTGATTTGTCAGTTCTAACCTCTTTGGAATCATTTGCCTGCACAGTTGCCACACTTGGAGGAAAAACCAAATCCAGAACTGACTTGTTTCCTAAATGAATTGGGAAGTTGTCATTAAGAAGCATCTGCTACTTTATTGCAGTCATGTAAAAGCATTCTTGTGCCTCCATAACGGACTATTGAGCAGATGTTTTAGAGCACTATACCCACAGCAATACGTGTCTCATAAAAAGGATAAGGAGCTACAACGTAATTAATGATTTCAGCTCCTCTATAAACAAATTTCACTTTTTAAAAAATGGATTTAAAGTTGTGTCAAGAACTTTAACTTTTAACTTATGCAACTCAGTTGCAAGAAAGTGTACACAAAATCATTTACAGCAACCCATAACAAAGGGTCAGACTCAGCTGCACACTCAACATGATAAAATCTGAGGGTGCAAGAAAGGTGTCTCCAGACCACATCGCCCTGCCACCTCCCCACGGATCAGCCAGAGAATTAGCCACTGGTGATCGATTTCTTTGTGTCTTAAAGCCAGAAAAATAAGCATTGTCACTGGGAATGGGAGCGAACACTTAAAATAATTATCAGCTAAGATTTTCAATTCCTAGCCAAGATTTTCAGACTGACAGTGGGCTCCCAGTATGGGAAGTGGGAACAGGAACCTGCAGCAGGGAAGCCAGCAGTGTGTGCAAACATGAACAGTGGTAGTTATAAATTGGCCACATGTTCCTCTTACTCTAATAAAATCCCATAACTCTAAGTTAAGAAATGTAAAAACATGAATAACAGTGGTTAAAAACATGAACGTCTACAAGAACACTGTTCTTTAATCTCAGATCCAGGTTCTATGTGGGATCCATGTCTTAGCGTGGGTTACTGCCAGAGCAGACCTTGAGAAGGAGCACAAGTAATCTACCGCGTAAGTGCTTTCAGGAGCACCTATAAGGGAGTGGGGAAGTGAGGTAGGATGGGGAGAAAAAGCAATACAGGGTGCATTAGTGATCAGATTACCACTGTGGGCAATCGGGGCTGCTTCCCACTGGGAATATGGGGTGGCTGTAGGGAACACACTGCAGAGTTGTCCCACTTGAGGGTCTCAGAATCCGGGGTGTATGTTCACCAACTCCCACCTGCAACAGAGGACTGCTCCCTTTGGGCTGCTAACCCCTGGAATTGAGGGGTGCCTCACGCTGGAGCACAGCATGCTCTTGTCGCTATGGAGTGCCTTCAGGCAGAGCCACAGGTGCCTGCATTAGACACTGGAGAGCACAGGAACAGGGAATGTCATGGGGACATGGATGGGGACGGAGGCCACTGCTGCTGATCTAGGCAAGGCCTAAGATCAGACAGTTCCCAATCCCTTACTCACAATTCTGGAATCCAGAAAGCTCTAAATTTTTTGAGAATATATTTTCTCATATACTTGGCACCAAAACTCATTTGGTAGCAATTCTTATTTGAGTCTTTTTAGTCTTTATTTATTCTATTTTTTTATGAATATTGTTTCACTAAAAATATTATTATTTTTGAGCAGGAGGATGTGACCCAGGCACTACTAAAAACATAACATAATACAGAATTTACTTTTATAAAATTACGTTACTTATCTAAAATCTTTAAAATGCTGAATTCCAAAACACATTGTGGCTCAAGAATTGTGGGAATGTAGTTTTTTTGGTGTGGCTTCTACCTTTCTGTTACATTTGTCTTGAGCATAAACAAAATAATATAGATAGAAGTGTTTCGACCTTTTTGAACAAAAGGCACTGAATAAATTCCTGAGCAAGTATCAAATTAAAAAATCTGGGAAAAAGATAAAAAGCAGATGAAAGGGAGAAGAGGAAAATGAAAGAGGAAGAAGAATGGGGGTAAAAGAAAAGAAGAGAGACAAGGCATGCTATGATAAAAGCTAAAGGTATCAATGAAAAGTGAGAGCTAGATTAAAACTGAACAAAATAACAACACAAACACATTTTATACTGCTATTCTCCAATAATATTGTTGCCAAAATCTAGTCCTCAAAATTTTGATATAAAAAGATAAAGAAAAGACAGAAAGAAGACAGAGACTATGTATATGCATGAAACATATAACAACTGCTGGAGGAATCTGATAATAAGTAGTAATCAATACTTAAATGGGGATCACTAATTAACTAAATTAATCACTAGAAACCCAAAGTAATTATTCTAATTATTGAGATGTACAGTCACGAACATTTATTCATTCAATAAACATTAACTGAGCATCTGGTATACCTGTGACAGTGTACTGAGTAGATTAAGAAATTAAAACATAAAAAATAAATGTCACACTTCCAGTCGTGGAGCAGCCGATTACCTAGCGCCCAGCAAAATGGAGCTGGAGGCCATGAGCAGATAGATACACCAGCTGAGTGAACCCAGCTGTCTTCCCCCATCTGACCATGGTACTACTGGCCACTGGCATGTTCTTCACCGCCTGGTTCTTCATTTATGAGGTCACCTCCACCAAGTATGCTCTGCAGCTACAAAAAGAGCTCCTCATTTCCTTGGTGGCCTTGCTCTTCATAGACTTTGAGGTGCTCTTCCTGCTTCTGGGTTGGCATCTATGAATGAGCTCCCAAGGATTCCAAACAGGCAGCTTCACCAAATCCCTGTTTTGTAAATTAATTTTTTTCACTATTGCTGGAATATAACTATTGCAGAAGTTTCCCCCTGCTGCTCACAATAAAAGCAGACGTGTGACCAAAAAAATAAAATAAAATTGGTCATGTAAGACTTGTGTAATTAGGTGAGACAGCCAAGTCATAGGAGTGATGTCAGAAAGATGGCGCCATGAGGGGTGCTCCTTGATATCTCCCCCCGGAAATTACAACAAATAAAACATCTATAATTCAACAAAAGGTTCCCTATGCAACACACCAGCATGTCTGAGAGATCCATACATTGAAACATACGAAGGTAGGCAAATCGGGGCAAACAGGGAGGAGGGAAGGGAGAAATGCAGAGATGCGGGCCATGGGCCCCAGCCCAGAGCTCACTGCAGTCCCGGAAGAGGCTGGAGACTGCAGGATCATTTTCTGTGGCCCCAGCAATCCTGCCTGAGGGAATCAGCATATAATACGGCTAAACCCAGCAATCAGGGCAGAGAACTTGGAGCAAAGGCCAAATACAGAAGGGCTCCGACACCTGTAGTGCCTCACCGCCAGGCAGAAAACAAAGCCGTGGAGCCTGGCCACCTCCCCCCACCTTCCCAGAGCCCCCTCCCTTGCATCCTCCCAATGTTAAAAGTGGGACCCAGAAAGGAAAAAAAAAATGGTAGCAGTGCCAAATTAAAGAGCAGAATATCTACAGTCCTGAGAACTGGAGAGACAGACCTTGAACAGAGGATGCACAGTACAGTGCAGCTAATTCCAGTGACAGGGAAAGAGCTGTAGGAATGAGGCAGTTGTGGTCTGGTGGTTGCCTTTTCTTGGAAGAGGGCAGGGTCACAGGCATGCCTGCCAACTCTCCCAGACCACCACGACCCACCTTTCCAGGCTGATTGCATCAGGGGCACCCAGGGCTGCTGAGACGCACAGCTCTGCATCTGGCTGCAGGGAAACACCAGTATTTCAGAGGCTCAGAACCCCATTGCCTACCACATCCTCCCACAGAGATGGTGCCCTAAAACCGAGGCGACCTGGTCACAGAGGAGAAACTTATCTCCCGAGGAAATCTCCCACCCTGCGAGAAGCCAAAATAGTGCAAGAGGGAGAAAATAAAACATTCCAGCACCACATACTGGGAAGCAAAAGAAAAACCTCTTCATATCAACCTGTTGCAGAATCTACTCCTTTAGATGTCCAGGAAGAGAAATAATAATTCATTAATTGTCACACATAACCAAGGTATCAAGGCAACTCAGAAATAAAATGAAAAATCTCCAGAAAATGAACTTAAAGACATGGAAATAAGTGATTTAAATGACAGAGAATTCAAGAGTGCAAAATTCAACAAGATACAAGAAAACTCAGATAGGTACTCTAATGAACTCAGAAATAAAATCAACAAATAAAATGAATATTTTAACAAAGAAATTAAAATTTAAAAAAAGAATCAAATAAAAATTCTGGAGCTGAAGAACTCAATAAAAGATGAAGAATGAAATAGCAAGCTTAGAAAATAGAGTGGACCAGGTGGAGAAAAGAATTAGTGATATCGAAGACAGAAATCTGGAAATGACACAGATAGAAGAGAAAGACCTGAGAGTTAAAAGAAATGAAATAACTCTACAAGAACTATCTGACTCCATCAGAAAGATCAATATAGGAACAATGGGCATCCCAGAAGAAGAAGAGAGAGAAGGGTACAGATAGTCTATTCAAACAAATAGTCAACGAAAACTTCCCAAACCTATGGAAACAACTGGATCTTTGAATCCAAGAAGCAAACAGAACACCAAATCACCTCAATCCCAAAAGGCCTTCTCCAAGGCACATTATTTTGAAACTGTCAAAAATTAATGACAAAGAAAGAATTCTCAAGGCGGCCAGGGAAAGGAAGGCTGTAACCTACAAAGGAAAGCCCATTGGATTATCATCAGCCTTTTCAGCAGAAACTCTACAAGCCAGGAGGGAGTGGAATCAAATACTCAAACTATTGAAAGGGAGAAATTACCAGCCCAAAATAATATAGTCTGCAAAGTTATCCTTTAGATATGAAGGAGGAATAAACACCATTCCAGACATACAGAACCTAGGGGAATTTTCCACCACAAGGCCTGCATTACAGGAAATACTAAAGGAGTCTATTCGACCTGAAACAAAAAGACAAAAGTATACAAAATATACAAAATCATAAACAAGATTACTAACAGGCAGACAGAAGCAGGAAATGGCAACTCCTAAACAGCATGGGGCATTATACATTTAAACATAACATAAAGAGAAAGAAGGTCAAAACATTAAAAAAAACAATTTGCTACTGCAACTCAGAAATCAACTCACAGCAAAAATAGGGATAATTTATGACAACAAAAACATAAAAGGAAGAGGGAGTAAAGGTCCAAATTTGCAAAGAGAAATGGAGATAAGAAACATGCTGAAGAAAAAGGACTATTGTATATAGAAAGATATAGAACTGTCTTTCATATAAACCTTATAGTAATCACTCAGAAAAAAAAAATCCAGAACTAAGATGCACAACATGAAAAAAAGAGGGAACAGAGGGAAAATATCATAAAATACCACCAAACTAAAATAACAGAAACACAAAGGCAAAAAAACAAAGGAGACACCGAGTTATTACTGGAAAACAAAAGATAAAATGGCTATAGGATGTCCTTATATATCAATAATCACCCTAAATGTAAATGAGCTAAACTCACCAACAAAAAGGCACAGAGTAGCAGATTGAATCAAAAAACAAAACCCAGGCCAGCTGAGTGACTCAGTTGGTTAAGAGCTCGCTCAAGAGTTTGAGCTCTGAACAACAGCGGTTCTATTCCTGGCCGGAGCTGAGCTGCCGCTGAGCTGCCAACAGGTGGCAGGATGGCTCAGCTAAAAAAACAAAAAACAAAACAAAAAAACCAATCACGTGCGCCCTCCAAGAGACAAATCTCAGCTACAAGGACAAATATAGACTCAAAGTGAAAGGGTAGAAAAAGATACTCCAAGCAAATGGCATTCAGAGAAAAGTGAGTGGAGCCATTCTTATATCTGACAAAACAGACTTCAGGATAAAAAAGGTAACAAGAGACAAAGATGGACATTTCATAATGATAAATGAGACAATACAAGAAGACATAACACTTATCAATATATATGCTCCCAATCAAGGAGCACCAAAATATATAGAGTATCTATTAACAGGAATAAATGGAGAAACTGACAAAAACACAATTATAGTAGGGAAACTAATTATGCCATTATTTATGGATCTATGGAGAGATCCTTCAAAACCAGAAAATCAATCAGGAAATGATACATTAGATATAATGGAAATAATTGACATTTGTAGAGCACTTCATCCTAGAACTCCAGACTATACATTCTTTTCTAGTGCACATGGAACATTCTCAAGAATAGACCATATGTTTGGGACACAAAACTAGCCTAAGCAAATATAAGAAGATTTAAATCATACCAAGAATATTCTCTGCCCACAAGGATTTTAAATTGGAGATCAACAGCAAAATAAAAGTAAGAAAAAAACACAAATACGTGGAGATTAAACAACATGCCATTAAAGAACGACTAGGTCAAAGAAGAAATAAAAGGAGAGATCAAAAGATAAATTGAAACAAATGAGAATAAAAATACATTGTATCAAAATTATTTGGATGCAGCAAAAGCAGTATTAAGAGGTAAATTTATATCATTACAGGCCTATCTCAAGAAACAAACAAACAAAAATCCCAAATAAACAGCCTAACAGTACATCTTAAAGAACTAGAAAAGAAGAACAAATGAAACCCAAAGTTAGCAGAAGGAAATAATAAAAATTAGAGCAGAGCTAAATAAAATAGAGAACAAAAGACAATAGAAAAAATTAATGCAACAAAAAGAAGATGCTTTGAAAAGATTAATAAAATTGGCAAACACTTGGCCAGACTCACTCAGGAAAAAAAAAAAAGAAAAACACAAACAAAATCAGAAATTAAAGAGAAATTACGATGGTACCACAGAAATACAAAGACTCATACAAGAATACTATGAAGGACTATACAGCACCAAATTCAATAACCTAGAAGAAAAGGACAAGTTCTTAGAAACATGTATATAACCTTCGTAGATGTAATCACAAAGAACCAGAAAATCTAAATTGACCAATCAATGGTAAAGAAATTGAAACAATCATCCAAAACCTCCCCAAAAGCAAAAGTCCAGAACAAGAAAGCTTCACTAGTGAATTCCACTAAACATTCAAAGATGATATAATACCAGTCCTCCTCAAACTCTTCCAAAAGATTGAAGAAGAGGCAATACTTTCTAACTTATTTAATGAGGTCAATATTACCCTGATCCAAAACCTGGTAAGAATAACACAAAAAAAACAAAACTACAGACCAATACCTCTGGTGAATACAGAAGCAAAACTCCTAAACAAAATACTAGCAAATCAAATACAACAATACATTAAAAAGATTATACATCAAAATCAAGTGGGGCTCATTGCAGGGTCACAAGGACTGCTTAACATATACAAATCAATCAAATGTGACACACCACATAAATACAATAAAAGATAAAAATCATATGATTATATAAATAGATGCAGAAAAAACATTTGACAAGATATAACATCCATTCATGATTTTAAAACTTAATAAAATGGGTATAGAAAGTACCTCAACATAATAAAGGCCATATACAACCAACCCTCAGCTTATATCATACTTAATAGTGAAAAATGGAAAGCTTTTCCTTCAAATCAGAAACAACACAGGGATGCCCCCGTAACCACTGTTATTCAACATCATATTGGAAGTCCTAGCCAGAGCAATCAGGCAAGAGAAAGAAATAAAAGGAATCCAAATTGGAAATTAAGAAATTAAATTGTCACTTTCTGCAGGTGACATGACTCTTTATATAGAAAACCCTAAAGATTCCACCAAAAAACTATTAGAAGCAATAAACAAATACAGTAAAGTTGGTGGATACAAAATCAATGTACAAAAATCCATTGCTTTCCTATATAGTCACAATGAAATTTCACAAAAAGAAATGAAAAAAAATCATTTTTGCAATTGCAACTAAAAGGAAAAAATACCTAGGAATACACTTAACAAAGTATGTGAAGGACTTATACATGGAAAATTATAAGACACTGTTAAAAGAAATTGAAGAAGACACAAAGAAATAAAAAGATATTCTGTGTCCATGGATTAGAAGAATCATCATAGTTAAAATGGCCATATTAACCCAAAGCAATATACAGATTTAATGCAATCCCTATCAAAATCCCAATGGTATTTTTTTCAAGCGGTAAAATAAAAAAAATCATCAGATTTGTATGTAATCACAAAAGACAACAGATAGCCAAAGCAACCCTAAGAAAAAAGAACAAGGCTGGAAGTATCATACTCACTGACTTCAAGTTGTACTACAAGGTGACAGTAATCAAAACAGCATTTTACTAGCAGAAAAACAGACACATGGACCAATGGATTAGAACTGAGAACCCATAAATAAACCCACATATATATGGGCAGATAATCTTCAACAAAGGAGCCAAAAACAACAATGGAGAAAAGAAAGCCTCTTCAATAAATGGTGCTGGGAAAATTGGAAAGCCACATGCAAAAGGATGAAACTAGACTGCCATCTGTTACCATATACCAAAATTAACTCAAAATGGATCAAAGACCTAAATATAAGACCTGAAAGAATAAATTGCCTAGAGGAAAGCATAGGTACTAAAAGTATGAACCTTGGGTTCAGAGAGGATTTCATGAATTTTACCATGTCAAGGGAAGTAAAGAAAAAATAAATGAATGGGACTGTGTCAAACTAAAAAGCTTCTACACAGCAAAAGAAACCATCAGCAAAACAAAGAGGCAAGCAACAAACTCCTCCGATAAAGGACTAGTATCCAAAAAATAAAGAACTTGTACAACTCAACAACAAAATACAAACAATCCAATTAAAACATGGGCAGAGGACCTGAACAGACATTTCTCCCCTCCAAAAAAAAAAAAATACAACGGCCAACAGATAAAAGAAAAAATGGTCACTTCGCTAGCTATTAGGGAAATGCAAATCAAAACCACAATGAGATATTGCTTAGCACCTGTGAGAATGGCTATCATCAACAAGACAAATAATAACAAGTGTTGGAGAGGCTGCTGAGAAAGAACCCTTATACACTGCTGGTTAGAGTGTAAATTGATACAGCCACAATGGAAAACAGTATGGGGGTTCCTCAAAAAATTAAGAATATAATTACTATACGGCCAAGTAATCCCTCTCCTGGGTATCTACCCCAAAAATCTGAAAACATTTATCCATAAAGATATATGTACCCCCATGTTCACTGCAGTGTTATTCACGGAGGCCAAGACATGGAAACAATCAAAGTGCCCTTTAATAGATGACTGGATAAAGGAGATGTGGTACATATACACAATGGAATATTACTCAGCCATAAGAAAAGATGAAATAGTGTCATTTGTGACAACATGGATGGATATTGAGATTATCATGTTAAGCAATATAAGTCAAAAAGAAAAATTCAAGAACCGTATGACCTCACTCATATATGGGATATGAAACTGAAAGTAACAAAGGAACAAGACAAAGAAACAAAGAAAAAAACCCTCATAGACGCAGACAACAGTTTAGAGGTTACTAGAGGGTAAGGGGAGAAGAGGGTGGTAAAAGAGGGTAAAGGAAGTCAAATATATGATGATGGAAGAAGAACTAACTCTGGGTGGTGAACACACAATGTAATATATAGATGATGTATTATAGAAATGTACAATTGAAACCTATATAATTTTACTAAACAATGTCACCCCAACCAATTTAATAAAAAATAAAATAAAATAATAATAAAAAAGAGAGCCAAGTCATGTGAGTTGTAGCCACAAATGAGAATAACCCACAGCAACCTGAGATAATGACTGTATGAGAAGTATAGTGTACATGGGATTACAGATAAAGACCTCAATCCCAACTCTATCCTGAAAGGATGCAGAAAGTCTCAGAGTAAACGGTATCCTTTAGCCTAAATAAAGAATTATTGCAACTATTAGAAATGAGGCATAGGGTATTCCAGGCAGAAATGATGGGAAGATCTAATGTGTAAGATGCTGAAGCTCATGGCCACTTTAGCAAGTCACCCTGTCTGTCTGGGACATATGATATGTATACACGTATAACACATATGTATTTAGTAACTAATACTAAAGCCATTTCTATAATCACCTCTCTTTAGACTTTGCCCTACAAATTCAGTGGCCTATAGGATTCTGATGTCTTAAATCAGTATCTCCAAAATAGTATCTGCTAATGATGTCCCTTTTACTTTTAATGACACCATCATCTTCCCAGTTATCTAGGCTGAAAACTTTGGAGTTGTCTGATAAATGGGGGCTTGTTTGGGGCCCCTTATATTCAACAGTAATTTGCTTAAGACTAACAAGTACTTTCTACGAACATGTCTTTCATTGGTTCCCTCTTTCCCAATACTGTTCCCAACGTTTTTTGTTGTTTTTTTTAATCTCTTATGACCTCTTTTGAGGATCATTCTATTTAAATAGGCTTCTAATTTATCTCTCCATGTCTTCTCTAATTTCCCATCTACCCTTCAGTTCATTTCCAGATTATTCTATTTAAAGCAAAGCTTTAATCATATTGCTCTACCACATGACTAATCCTCATAATAATCTAACATTATTATTTTCTTTCATGCTAAGCAATGTCCTAAATGCTTTACATGGACTATTTCATGTAGTCCTACCAAGAGCTCCATAAACCAGATACCATTATCATCTCTAGTGAACAATGAGGAAACAGAACCTTACAGAGCTTGATTAACTTGTGATGTCACTCAGCTAATCAATGGTGCAATCAAGTTCCACATCCAGGCAGAGTGACTCCAAAGTCAACCCTCTTAATTTGTTAGGCTAGCTCACAGCTACTTTCTTCGGATCCTCAGCATCTATCAACCATAGTTTAAGTTCTATACGTCAACCCTCTACAATCTGACTTCAACCTAACAATTCTAATCCTATTTCTAATCTCTTACTCATATTATAAACTATGCATGACAATGTCATAAGCAACCTGATGAGATAATGCATTCTTTTACCCAAACTGGGTCCTAAAGATCCTGGCTACACAACTTGCCTAAGACTACAAGTAGTAAGTGGCGGAGCCAGAATACTGCCCATGTGTATAACTTTAAAGCTTTGGGATTTGAGTCATCAACATACAAGGACTGGCTGGAACACCTGTAGTAGATGAAATTTCTCATGAAAATAAAAAAGGCCAAGAAAAAATCTTGAGGAATGCCATATTTCAGAGGTAGGAGAGGAGGAGCTAGCAAAGACAACTTCACAGACAAAGAAGAAAAATAAAGAGAAGAGAATGACATGGAAGTCACAGAAAGAAAAGCTTCCAGCAGATTGTGATCAACAGCCTTGGATGTTACAGAAGAATGAAGAACAGTCTGAAGAGACAATTTGAATTGATGTTTCAGCTGTGACTGGTGTCTTTTAAGAGAGAACTTTCAAGAACACACAGGGAGAAAATGTTCAAGGGATGGGGCAAGAAGATAGAACCAGTGCTATGGGGGAGTTGAAAATATAATGTGAGGCTATCCTGTGGGCAATTGGGGTCTGTCATGCTACTTTTTTAACAGCTTTAGAGTTTGTGTGTGTGTGTATATCTGCACATCTTAATCAGCATTTCAGATTATAAAAAAGTATATAAGAATGATCCATTAGGCTGAAAAGGCTACTCTGAACAAAGGAAGGAAATTCCTGGCTCTTAGGCATAAATTTTATATATTATTTTCCTTTTTTTTCTTTGTCTAAAGGAAGCTATATTTGTCAGGATCTCTGGGCATTTTGCCCAATTTAGCTTAATTTTTTTTTCATCTCTTCAGTTTTTTGAGTGTATTGTGACTGATACTTATAAATAATAATTTAGCATGACCACTTTATTTTTATGCCCCCTTCCAAACCAGGATTATGACTGAAACTAAGAGGGAGCATTAGGCAGAAAATATGTTTTCTGTACAGTCCATAGATATTTTAAGCAAAGGACACATCAAAGTTGAACTCTCAAAAGCAATTTTCTTTATTTAAAAGCTTAATTAGTAATGGTTGTGTTCAAATCAAGTGTATCAGTTCAAGAAACCCTTCAAGGCTCTAGATTTTGTATATAATTGCAAGGAATTGGATATTTTGAAACATTAGGTAACTTCTAAATCTTGTCAACAATCAATCTTTCAACTCAAATTTATTGATCATCTAGTGGGAGCACAGTACAATATTGATGGGGTCTATTTACAAGGAAATCTCTCATACTCAGTGAGTAGTAACCCATTCAATTTTTAAATTGAGAGGTACAAAACAAATTGTTATGGTCATATATATATATATATATATATATATATATATATATATATATATATATATATATATATATATATATATAGTGGGTTCCTGCAGCCAAATAGTTCTTCAAAGGTTTCCATTTCCAAAGGAAGTTTTTTTATTTGCCCCCCCACCCCACCCCCACTCCCGGTCTTTTAGTTCTCTCTGACTGGTTGAATATTAAGGAATCTAACCTATTACTAAAATAATTTGTTTTTCCAAAGAAAATCAGGAGAATAAAAGCAAGATTGTGATCTTCATTGTGGTTTCAAAAAATTCATAGTAACTCAAAAAGGCTTACAAATCAAAGAATTACAGTTTCCCCATTCTACCACACACACACTAGTATATGCGCAAATGTTATAATAATACCCTTATGCGTTAACAATCATTTATAATGGCTAGAAATTCATTTGTCTGTTAATTGCTTTAAAAGTGTTATCACAATTGAAAAGTAAATTTATTCAAGTGAAAAAAGCAATGGACCATGAACATGTGAAAATTAGTTTAGGGCATACGCTTCATCTAAAAGTAGAAATTTCTTTTCAAATTTTGGTCTTTCCTCTTGCAGTTTATAGTCAGGCAACAAAATTCAAGCTTTATTAAATGAATAATACTAGCATTGAGGAAATTTTATTTGGATTTCATAGCATAAGGTAGTGAAATGTCTCCACAGTTTAGAGTAATTTGGCCATCAATTAAAGAGCTGAGACATAAATTTTGAGGCAAAACAAAAGATAGACTACTTCAGGAATCCCCAACCATCCTAGAACTCTTCCAGGGATTCAAATATCACAAATATTGTATCCCAAGACATACTCCTCCTTGAAACTTTCTCTTCATTTACCTTGATGACAACACTGTGCCCTGATTTTTCTTCTAAAATTCTGGACATCCTTCTCAGTTGCTATAGTTAACTCTTCTTTCTCTACTTACCTGTTAAATACTTGGATTCCCCAGAATTCTGTCTTCAGCCATTACCAGGCCTCACTTTACTGACCCTTTCTATTAATCTCAAATATGTCAAAGCTTCAGGTTTCACTTACATCCTAAATCTGAATCTCCTACCAAGATCCCTCTTTTAAAGTTTAGACAGATTCCTATCTCCAGCTGGATGTTCTACAGCATGTCAATTAAATGTGTCCAACATATAACCCATTATCTTTTCATTGAACTTGCTCATCCTTATATATCTCATGTTTTAGTTAAAGGTATTAAAATTCATCTAGAATAGTGCCAGGTAGTCAATAAAAATTTACTAAGTGAATGAAATAAGTCAGTTGGTCAAAATTATTCATTGAGAATATGAGTATAGCCAGACACTGTGCCATGTACTAGGGAATATAGATATAAGAAAGAAAGATGAAGTCCCTCCCTCATGAAGTTCAGTCCAATGGAGAAGACAGACATTAAATAATTATAAGTGTGGTTAATTTTTTACATAAATTACAAGTGTAATGACAAAGGAAAAAATAACCCATCTAATCACCGAAACCAGAAAACTATAAAATATCTTCAATTTTTTTTCTTTCCCTCACACTCAATTTGCAATCAGTTCCCAAATCTTATTAATTCCAGTTCTGAAAATTTTCTGATTTATTTCTTCTCCTCCATCATTACTGTCTTATTCCATTCAGGGCTTCATTATCTCTTTCCTTTAACTGGTCTCCCTGACTGCAATCTCTTTTCTTTGTGGTCCAGTCATGGCACTGTTATACTTCTACAGTATAGATGTGGCGGTGTCACAATCCTCCTGAAAAACATTTATGGGTCCCATCTGGCATGAAGAATAAAGCCCCAAATCCATGATATTCATGGTTCTCACAGTCCAGCCTTCACTTGCCTTTCCAAATTTATTACATCCCTCCCAATCCCCTGCACCCTGGTCTCTACGCATATCACACACACACATTCTCTCAGACCTCCCTTTTCTAATGCTCGATCTCAGAAAAACACAATTAGCTGGAAGACACTGGAGTCCTGGTTGGAGTAGGGTTCTCGAGACCTGGCCAGATCATGTGAATGAAACTCCTCTTGCTTAAAGCTGGAAGAGCTTTAGGTCAAGGAAAAGAGCAGCTAACAGAAGCAGTGTACTTTGAGAGTGCCAAGTCAGACTAAGAATATATAGCTCAAAATCAGGTCATCATCAAAAATGGATGAGATATCAACCAGGATCCAAAGAATAAAACCACATAGCAGATAGGACAGAGATAAAAGTTTGCAGAAGTGTGTGTGTGTGTGTGTGTGTGTGTGTGTGTGTGTGTTTATCAGGCAATGGGGGAAATACAACTCAAAGTAGCTTCAAAGCTAAGAACAGATGACCTCTATAGGTTTTCTTAGAATCTCGTTCTCACAGTTGCCAATATTAATATAATAGAAAATATAATCAACCCAAATTTACTCTCCAAGGTACTTCTCCATGAAAACTATCTGTACCCCAACCCCATTCCATCTCCTAGCTAATCTTTTACTTCATAATGTTCCCATAGTCCTTTTCATATGCCACCTTTATAACAATTGACACACTCAGTCACAATTACTTACATGTCTGTTTACTCAGCTAAAATATGATTATGTGGGTAGGGGATATGTTTTATTCATCCTTGTGTCCTCAGTAGTAACATAGAGCAAGTTTGCTAAATAGATGAATAAATTAATTAATAAATATAAGGAAATAACGAATGAACGAACAAATAAGTATAGTAGTCCTAACTTAATTGTACCTAATAAATACAAAAATCTGCTATTAAACTTAGAAACTGACTTTGGAATCTGTTGCTTTTGTCTGTAGAATAGTTCGAGTACAGGAGGAGAAACAATATTTTTGTTGGTTTAACTAAAGAATTCAAAAGTGGGATTTAACAAGAAATATTCAAATAGCCCAAAAATATGCAAATAAGTACAATTAGAAAGTTATCACAATGCCAATATTATTCTGTTCAACAGTTTTGTTTTATGTTACTTTTAAATAGTTATGCCTTAGAGAGGCAATGGTACAATTGTAGATATTCCACCCACTAGTTTATTCCTAAGCCTTAATGGCTTATTTCCTGAAACCATCCCACCATTCCCCGCTACCTCCCATTCCTGGCATGAAATACAAAACATGAACACTTGCAATATACATGTAAAATGTACACTATGTGTCTGTTCATTTATTGATGGAAGAAATTGCTACTTAACAACAGCCCTGAGACCAGAAACATAAGTGTCAACACAATCCATACATTGTGATTGATAAAATAAATTTTACTTTATAAATAAAGTTATTCTTCTCTATTTTAACAAATTATCAATTTAACCAAATATTTTCATTATTTGAATAATTGTAAGTATTAGCTAATCATCTCAAAATCTTCTTGAAGGCATACATAGCTGAAATGTTGTAACCCTTACGGCACACAATTCAATACCAACTACCTTTTGGAAATGCAATATGAATTTGATAACACTTAGAAATAGTGGGTTGAATTCGATGACCTCAACAGCCCCTTCTAGATAAAAATTCTATTATACTATAACTATTTTAGGTTAAATAACTAGAAACTATCAGGTATAGTGGCACATAGGTTTCACAGTGAGGAATTCCAATCTGGTTATATGCCAAATTAGCTAACCTGCCCTTGAAATATGCAGCCATCTCCCTGTAAAAATTAGCAGTCAGCACCCTTGCTTTCTACACAAACTATGCTTGCAGGCTTTTCTTTTTTATCCATCTTATGACCCATTCTAGATCTCTTAGGAATTTGACCTGGCTTCCTCCTCTCCTCTTGAATCTGCTACTGCTCCTCTGGTTTCTTCTCTAGCTACTGTTTGTATTAAGCCCTCAACTCTGGATCCTGTAACATCCCAGCCTGACCCAGCTAGACATGAAAGACTCTACCCTCTGCTGACTTAGCTCTGCTGCCAAATTTGGCCTTATCTGCACAGGATTGAGCAGGTGGGACGGATAATCATGTATATAAAATATGACACAGTGTAATGTCATAGAAAAATCAGTAAAACTTAGAACTGAATGACAGATTTGAATCCTAACTCTGCCATTTAATGGTTGAGTAAATGAACTTGGGCAAATGGCTGAAATAGATGATGTACAAGGACCTCTCCTAATTCAATATTGTTTATTATGAAAATTTTCTATCACATACAAAAGTATAAAACAAGTATAATGAATCCCATATGCCCTTCAGTCAGCTCCAGAGCTGTAAACACTGGGCAATCATATCTCATCCACTCCTCTGCCAAAACTATTTTCCCTAAAGCAAATCCTTGATATCATATATTTCATCTAAAAACTTCACTGTTGTATTTTAATAATACAAATCCATTGTTATTATCACACCTAATAAAACGAATTCCATAAAGTCACCTAATGCCTAATCCATGTTCAAATTTCCCAGATTATCTCAAAATTGTCTTAAACTTTTCTTAGTTGTATTTTTTCTAAACAGGATCCAACTAACAGCTACACATTCCATAACATTTTTTTTATCAGATAATAAGGGAGAAAGTCTCCAACAGGCATTACCTTGGTTTGTTAATTCTCAAGTTTGGTATGAAATTGAGGACTTTACTCCACTCATCACAAACCTCTAGACCTATGTTTTTCAATATAATAGCCACGATCCTCATGAGGATATTGAAATTAATTAATATTAAGTAATATTAAAAATTCAGTTTCTCAGGCATACTAACCACATTTCAAATGCTCAATAGCCACATGTGGCTAGTGACTACCATATAAGAGAGCAAAGATATAAAATATTTCTCCCATTAGTAAGTGAAGAGTCATATGGTATACATGTTACGTCATTGCAGGAAGTTCTATTGGGTTATGCCACTCTAGATCCTAAAAACATACGAGGTGTCATGAAACAATATGATGAATAATAACACTTTCTAAAGCAGTTCTGGAAGTCCTCTTTCATAAGCGTCTGTAGTTGCGCTGTCGTGGCTGCCCTGATGTCCTGAATCGATCCAAAACATGTTCCTTTCATGGTCATTGTGACTTTGGGGGAGAGCCAGAAGTCGCTTGGTGCCAGATCCGGTGAATAAGGTGGATGAAGACACACGGTAATGTTTTTATTTGACAGAAATTGCCATACCAGAAGCGATGTGTGACATGGAGCCTTGTCATGATGGAGGATGAAGTAAAGACACTCATGAAAGAAGACTTCCAGAACTGCTTCAGAAAGTGGCAAGAATGAAGGGATAAGTGTGTTCAAAGCGAGGGGGAGTATTTTGAGGGGGTTTAATAGCAACGAATCTTTTACTGTAATTTTTTATTTGAACATTCATTGTATTTCTTGATCACACTTCATACCTATGCACCAGTCATACCTCTCACTTCATAGAACTTAGAAAAGAATTCTCACTGTAAACCTAATGTGCAGAATCACTGAGGGCTCATTTAAGTCACCCAAGACCAACTAGACCATCCTGGTCCAGGGTCCTTTGATGTGGCTCCACAAGAAAACTGACCAGTAGGCCACTACCTACAAATGGGCTATGAGTTCCATTTATAAATAAACTTTATAACCTGTTTTGAACTTGAAACCATTTTGTTCAGGTTCCCAGGCTCCTCTCAAAACCCCAATTAACTCAAAACATGACTGGAATTTTACACAATGAACAGTAGGGGGGAAAAAAACACCACCAAAAAACTATTATTGCTATTGTGGGCTAGCCTGGAAACCAAAAACTATACATGGTGTAATTTCTATATGTAAAGCTGTTCTTCAGGGTGGAGAAGAGAGTGTCCCTGGAATCATGTCTCATCCCTCGCTCTCGTTTCTCCATGTTTCCACAGCGGAGAAGAAATAGCAACAAGGAAAGCAAAATGTTGGAGGCCATTTCACTTGGGAAGAGCCTTCCCCCACCTGAGGTTAAACAGCCAATTTATACATATAAATTGGCTGACATATATACATATATATGTATACATATATACATACATATATATATATATATATATATATATATGATTTCTAAGGGAGTCATTATAAATAAAATTCATAGATAAGTCCTTATAACTTATTTAAGCTAAGCAATAGAAAGACTTTCCCTGATTATTCCCACCTACATCACAGTCTCAAAAGAAAGAAAATTTTATATAATGTAGGGTTGGTACAGGTCTTTCAAAGCTTAACAAAAAAAGAAACCATAGACTAAAAGATTACTAGGTTTGACTATAATTATTTTTAAAATTATGTATGTCAGAAAACACTGCAAATGAAGTTAAAATATAAAAACCTAGGCAAAATATTGACAACATATACAACAAAGTGCTAACATCTAAATAAAGAATCCCATAAACCAGTAATAAGTGAGTACCTTTATAGAAAAATGGACCAAAAAAAAGGACAAGCAATTTATAAAGGAAGAAACACAAATGGCTAAATAAACAGGAAAATTTTCTAACTTCACTGATAAACCAAGAAATTCAAATTGAAACAGAGATCACTTTTTTCCTATCAAACAAGCAAATAAAGAAATAAATAAATAACTTTAACTGCTATTCTCTAGCAGTCATTCTCAGAGGAAGGTTTGCTGGAGAGGGCAGAGCTATTTGCACCTCTAAAGTACAACTGTATCTTTCTGAGCTCCCAAGAAAGAATGAATATAATACACTTGAAATAAGTCTTCACCCCATGAAAATGCAAAATGCATCACATAAATATAAAATACCATTTGCAACAGTAATGATGGATAATTTTATTAAGGGGATGGGCATGATAAACTGAAAAACTTGACTTTTTATGTAACATTACTTTATCTCTATTATATTTCACATTAAGGCATTTTAAAGCCTTTTTAGTCTGCTAGTATGCATCTTCGCTACAGTGCTTCTTGGCATTGACTCATTAAGTATTCTTCATCTGATTCAAGGCAAAATATGCTTCTGATCAAATATGCACTCACATGCTCTTTGGCAAGCTGCAACCAAATTAGAAAAATCATAAATCTGGTGCTAAATGTTCTGGAGGGATGGTATATGCTATACCTTCCCTATCAGAAAAGCACACATATGGATTGCAATATGTCAACAAACTGCATCTGTGACTTTTCTCACTCCTAATTTTAAAAATCATAGAAAGATCAATAAAACAAGCTATATTGCTGTATTTGGATTATTAACTAACAAACCTAGCTCCTGACTTCTCAAGTGGAAGTCATTCAAAAATACTTTGAAAGACACTCAAAATGTACTTGAAATGTACATTATAATAACTATGTCTGCATAAAAGTTAAAAATAAATACATTTGATATATCAAGGCTGATACCAATTTTAATATCACTAACCATTTACACTTTGGTTCTCCAAAGAAAGTTTGCTGTTAATCAGCCTATGAAATCATTCCATCACTTTGAATATGCCCCATCGCTTACGAAAAGCTTCAGTTTCTTTATTTAAATCAACATAACAAAAATAATCAATTATCACTATCCTCCAACCATATATGCAATGTGCATTTTCATGCCATAATTTTGTCTCTTCACATTAAAATCATTTTAAAGTGATTTTTTAATATAATAATTATGGCATCAGTTTCCAAAAAACGATGTACATAGTAAAAAATTTGCAGCTCATAGGAGTCAGGCTCTAAAAATACAATTCTGTATGTGATCATTTATGAAAACTAAAAAAGATCACATTTGCAAAATGAGATTTAGTTATAAAACTACCCTACAAAACAATCAATCTTCCTATTTCAAGTAATAAAATGCATTAATCAAAATTCTAAGTTTAAGACTAGACATCATAAATTTAAAAATCTAAAATAATCTATCTTCACTACAGTATCTATACAAACCCTCTCAAATATATTTTGTAAATTAATGGTTAACAAATATTAATTTTTAAAAATCCATTACCGTTGTTATTCAGTAAATATTTATTTCAGGGCCAGTATACTCCAAGTTCTGAGCTATGCATTATGGAGGGCGAAAAGATGCATAAGACATCTTTCTTGGACGTATCAAGGAGAAAACAATCTAATAATAGCAAGGATAAAACATATACATCTCAGGACTATGGAATTTCACAGCTTGAAAAAATGTTCAAGTTTATTTAATCCAATATATGCAACTACCCATGAGAAATCCTATGTTCAAAACAAGAAAATTTCTTTCTGATTTCTTAAAAGTTCACCATTACTTACTAGCAGTCTTCTCTTGAATTTTTCCACTTGTGAAATGACTCTGTGTGGCCTTTACCAACTTTTCTTTTGTAGTGTTGGTTTTTATCATGAATAAAACACACATACACAACAAACATCTATCATCTATCATTTGCTTTGAATATTTTACCTGTTGTAATTTTCCTTTAACGTTATTCATATTTGGTTGGGTTTTTTTACGCAAATCAAACTATAGATTATTTCTTCATGGTTTCTATCTTGAGGCCATTCTTAGAAAGATTAGAGAGTCACCAGAGTTTTCATCTATTAGTTGTATGGGTTCACTATAAAATTAAATTATTCAGTCCATCTGGGATTTCATTCTGGAGCACACTGTGAAATAAAGGTTCAATTTAATTCATTTTCCACATGCTTATAACATTAAAGTTGAATAGAGGACAACAAAAACCCAAAGAAATTTTTTTTAAGAGAAGAAAATACAAAAAAAGGAAATTACACATAAAACCAAGAACAATTAAGTCAGCATATTTCTCCACAGCGACTTTCAACACCAAAAGACACTGACCAGTTTTGCAGGGTTCTGAAGGATAGAAGCCATGTCCCAAGAGCTGTCTGCCTAACCACTATGTCTGCACAGAACACACACAACAAAAGACATCCTCAACAATGAAACAGCCCCCTAATAAAACCTTCCTGATGAATTCTGCTTAATTATGGAAACTAGCCAACTAAAATATGAATCAAAATTAAAATTCAATGATGGAAAAGTCAAGGTAAAAAAAAAATCATAGTGAGTACTGCATTCCAGTTAATTATATTCCAGTTAAATATAGAATTAAAATTAAACAATTATAGACCTTAACTACACAACAGAATGTAAATGTTATAAAGCTCAAATAAGTAAGAATAATCTTGTAACAGACAAAAATAGGGAGGGAATAGGAAGCCAGAGTATATGTATATGAGCATTTTTCAAAGCAGATCAGTATAGATGATCTAAATAGAAACATATGTCTTAAAACCATAACTCTCACCTCATTATGTTTTTCATAATCTCTTTCCTTAACTTTAGACAAATCTTCTAAAATATATCTACCCCTTGTAGTGAATTACTTATTTAGAAGTTCTATAATTCTTTTAGGTACTTTTAGTTTCTTTTCCTTTTTATTTCTTTCTTTTCCTTTTTTTTTTTATCCCTTTACCTTGCTCCATCCCCAGCCTCCCTCCCATCTAGCAATCATCAGTTTTTTTCTCTGTATCTCTGAGTCTATTTCTGTTTTGTTTGCTCATTTATTCTGTTCTTTAGATTCCACAAATAAGTAAGATCATATGGCATTTGTTTTTCTCAGTCTGACTTATTTCACTTAGCATAATATCCTCTAGGTCCATCCATGTTGTTGCAAATGGTAAGATTATGTTCTTCCCCCGCCCCAGCTCTTCCTTTTAATGAAGGCAAATATTGTGTGTGTGTGGAGGAGTTGGGGCTACTTGTGGAAGCATGCCTTGTCCCACCTAACTCTTTGTGTATATAATTTTCCTAATTTTAATGTAATCCCCACTATACATCGTTTCCATACAATGGTTTTTTCTTCTAGCTGATAAATCTCACAAATAGTAAACATACCTTCAGGGTTTGGAGAAGAAGGTGGTCTTAATATTTTTATACCACTACTGCCTAATTGAATATGCCTTAATTTAACCTTAGTTGCTCATAAAAGGGGCTTAATTATAAAAATATGCAGTCCTTACTATTTTTCAAAAGGGTCCAGCATATCAGAAGAATATATTTTTCCAAATATTTTGTGTCTTTGGACTATTCAAGCATATAGACTTTCACAGAAATAATGTATCAAGGTGCATAATAAGCCCTCAATGAACAAATGATACAGTTAATACTATAAGAAAACCGAGGAGCACATAAGAGAGACCACTTGCACATGAGTGGCATGAGGAGCTCCATGGATATTTTCTCTAGTTGAAACAACAATAATTGGTGAAAATAGATTTAAAATACTGCAGTCATGTAAAGTCTCTGGAAATTGTTCTATGGACATATTACAAAAAAAGAGATATTTGTGTAAAAAATCTATTAAATCTCAGTAAGGACGATGACAGCAGATGGTACTTGAGCCATGACCCACTCCCTTCCTCATCTGCACCCTCCATCTCAGCATGACGAAAGCTCTGTTCAGGGTGGGTACAGCCAAGATGACAGCTTCCTCTCTCAGTTAGTCAAGAGCTATGATATCTCACTGGGAGAGGCAGGCTACCACCATTTCCTATCCCTATCCAAGAGAAACTTTTTATATATTTAAGTAAAATTAAATTCAATCCTTTTTATTTAAAATAATAGGCATAGTGTGGTCAACAGATCAATGGGAAGGAAAGAAAGAAGGGATGGAGGAGGAAGCAGAAAGAGAAGGAAGTTGTATTTCTGGTTATCTAATGTATTATGTTGGTTATTTGAGGGAAGATTTTTAAATTTCTTCTTTATATTTTCATAATAAGCTTATATCATTATATGAAGATAACAGTGATATTTTCTCTGTTACAAAAAAAATCAAATAAAAACTAGTCATAAAGTAAAGATAAATAATCAAGGTTACAAGGACACTGTGCGTCTTTTGGAAACTATAGAAGTGAGTTTGACCCACAAACAACTCACCTGGATATCAAAAGTATAGTCCATAGATTGTGAGCCAACTGGTGGTCCTCTGGGACCTTTTAACTTCACATAAACAGAAAACTATGAGGCGGAAGTCTATATTGTATTTTAGTACACAATTGCAGCTCTGTGCATATTTAGGAAGTCTAATCTCCTGAGTAAACAAACCTGATGACCTCCTGTCAGTGTCCACCCTGAACTGGCCTCCGTGGCAGCTGACTGCCAAGGCGCCCTCCTTCACGCTCTGGACAGAGGCATCAGTGCCTTGCACACAGCAGCGATGCAAATATTGTTGAGTGATGAATGGGGCATTCTCCTGACGGCTCTCCTCTCTGTCACTGTCTGTGCAGGCTCCTTCCCACGCTTCTTCCTTTCCTCACCATCCTACATGCAGGCATCCCCCAAGGTTTGGTTCTCACTTCACTCCTCTTCTCAGTCTAATTTCCCTGAATTATCTCATCCACTCCCAAACTCTAACTCTGGCTTCTCTTCTGAGCTCCAAACCTAAAATAGGAAGCATGTGCTAGACTGCTCTACAAGGACGTCCTCCAGCATCTCAAATTTGACATGCCAAAATCTTCTCCCTCCTCCACCCCTCCCACCTGGCCGAGCATGTAAGATCTCCCTTACATCTCCAATGGGGGCAATGGCAACACATTTGGCTTTCTGGTCGGAAACTGAAAACCTGGAAGTTATCTTTGACTCCTTCCTGCCCCTTATGTCCACACCTTCAATACCTCCATAATACCTCTCACGCACATTCCATCCTTCCCACCTACACTGACATCATCTAATGCAAAAGCAGCACATTATAATGGAAAGAATACCAGGTTTGGACTCAAAAGATCTAGGATTTAGATACCAGCTTTGCTCTGAATTTGTTTTGAGGCCTTGTACACATCACCTAACATATTTTAGCACAAATCTTTACATCACAGAATAACGTTGACGGATATATAGCATGTAGATATATATGATTTAGGAACAGTATTATTGTATATAGTGTATGTGTGTGAAAAATATATACACACATATATATAGGTGTCTCCATATATATACATGCACACATATACAAATATGTATGATATGTATACATGCAAATATAAATGAAAGGTATCATCATCATCATCATCCAGGCTGTTACAACATCTCACCTGACATGGCAAAAAATGTCTAATTTTAATCTCTCAGTTCTCCAGGCAACTTTTTACTCCAAATGAAGGATTATCTTATTAAAACATCATTTGTAGGGGCCAGCCGAGGAGCTCAGTTGGTTAAGAGCTCGCTCAAGAGTGTAAGCTCTGAGCAACAGGGTTGCCAGTTCGATTCCCAGCCCAAATTGAGCTGCTGCTGAGCTGCCAACAGGTGGCAGGATGGCTCAGCTAAAAAATATAAATAAATAAATAAATAAATAAATAAATAAATAAATAAATAAATAAAACATCTCTTGTTTCCTCTTAGTCTCCAATTCGTCAACCTTTGCCAAAAGAATAAAACCAAAACTCTTTAGCATGGATTTCAAGATGCTCCATTATCCGACTCTATCTTAGCTTTCTGACCTCACTTCCCAGTACATCCCCTCTGTTACCCATGTTCTATCAAGCCACAACCCTATACATTCCTTTTCTCACCGTGAGCTTACCCTGCATTATCCTATTCTCTTCAGTCTAGAATTTCCAATTTAGGAAACCTCCCCTTCAAGGTCCAATTCAAATATCACCTTTTCAGTAATACCTGCATGGATTCTTCATCAGGATAAGTGGTCCATATTCTACCTTGCAAATGGAAGAGTCTTTACAATTCTCTCTCTTCAACTAGATTATAAATTCCTGCAGGACAGAGGCTGTGGAGTATTCACCCTGAACTCTCCATCACTTATCGAGTCTTATATACTAATTAGGTATTTAATGGATGTGTGTAGAATTGAATTGCACAAACAAGGTCCTTCTAAGTCTCTTTATTTCAAATAATTAGAAGCATATAGAAAGCTAAAGCTATATAGTGAAAATGTATAATCATTACATGATTAGTTGTAGATATCTTTTTAAATGAAAATGGAGAAAGAAATTTTAAAAATATATTATTAAGCTTTAAGCTAAACAAAAATATTGTTTGATGCTCCCTCTGCTGGCTTTGCAGCAAAAACTTAAGAATGTTGAACAATAACACCACAAAGAATAAACAGAATCAGCTTTTCTGCTCCCTGTATGTACCTCTAACCTCTAATAAATAAACACGAGAAATTTTTCACTGAGTTCATTTGGAAATAACCATATCTGAAAAACAAAAAAAGGTTGGTGTATGAAAATTGTTTATAAAGAGACAAAACTGATCTTACAACTTCGGTGTTAATTCCTGTCAGAATTTCTATGTACACCTTTGTTCTCTAACTAAACCACCCACCTACTTCATGTATTAACCATTTTAAATATTGGCTGAAACTAATGATAAACAAAGCAGGATGAGGTCTTTTTGTTTTCTCATTAATCTATAGTTCTTAAAAAATGATTAGGAACATAAGAGGTTAAATTCTTCTTGTGTTTCTAAACAGAGTTATTCTGAGTACCCTGAAGGCATTTAATTCCAAAACAGGAAGCCACAGAGAGGAACACTTGGTTACACTAATGTTATGCAGATCTTTTGGAACATATTTTCCTAAACACTTGCTGAAAGAACCTTTTCTATACTGCACGCTATCGCATGAAGTTGGAGAAGGGTCCCACGGATACCACAGTGTACTTGCTGCTCAAGTTGCCCTTTATCACTTCTCTATTTTCCTCCATTTTCCTTGCTTTAAATGGTCCCCTGCTTGCTCATAGAAAGAGCGGTAAAAAAATCAGGATGGGGGTCTGGGAATGTTTTTTCACACACTATAGTTCGGTTGTTTCTGCATATATATGCACAAGAGCTATGATATGGCTTATGGCAATCATTTTTTTTTAATGATTTAGAACTGATAGGAAGATTAACCCAGTTCCAGCAAAGACATCACTGTTAAAGATAGTGTCCTTTCTAATAAATTCCTGTTTTCTATGCTTTTCACGGCACTATAAAATCTCTTTAATCTAAAACATGTTAAATGAGCTCTCACCCTTGTCGCTGGAACAAAGAACAATAGTAAGCCATAGACAAATGGAAAAGGCCGTGGATTCATGTAATTAAGTCGTGTGGATGCTGGAGCTACCTCTGTTACTGAGCAAATCACTTAATATAGCCAGCTCTGTTTCTCAACCTCCCAAGTAAGGGTTCAGACTACCAGTGATCAGGAAGGTGTTACCTAGGATTCTGTGACTAACCATGTGAACTAGATCCTAGGTCCACTTTAAGTTACAGGTAGGTGTTTTTTAAGGCAGGAAAAAAAAACCGCACCAAGATGAATGCATTTTTCATATGCCATTTGATTTCATATACCATTTCTGTGCCATGTTTAAAAAGAGCTTTTTTTTAAGTTTCTGTCTTAGTTTATATTCAGTTATGTTTTAAAGAAAGTAAATGATCACTGAGCAATTATCTTTCTGTGCTGGAAATTAAGGTTTCATGCACATTCTTGATTATCCATAAAAATGAAGTGCAGCAATATTAAAAGCACTAATCTAGCTGGAAGAAGTCAAATAGGAAAAACTGTCAATATATTTGGATCTGCTTATGGTTACTTTCAAAGAATTTATGAAAATATTTATTCCATTCTTAACATTCATGCACTAAGAATCTGGTTGAAATCAGCTATGAGAATGTCAAAATAGTATTTTTAATCCATTCCCCAGGGCTTGGAAACGGTTCTTTCTTAAGAAATCTCCATGTGATGAGCAAGGGTTTCACCACTACAGTGTGCTACTACTGGCATTCTCATGCTAGGATCTGTGACTATTAGCCACCACCTCCCACCGCACTGGCACTGCTGAGATGAGAGACTGTTGGTGAGTGGGGGCCTCCCTGTTAGGGCCATAAGACAGTGGGGGCCAGGCACGGGGTCAGAGCACAGACAGTCCCGGGCTCACCCCGACTCTGTCGTCCAGTACATGGCAACCTCTAAAATGCTGAGATGCTGTCTTTTGAGCAGGGCTGTCAAATCATTAGACTTGTTTTTGGAATTTCAGCTCATGAATATGTCCATTAATGTTCAAAGGGCATCCTCATTGGAATGTACAATACAATTACATATATGACTGTAGCAAAAAAACCCTTACATCCCAAAAGATTGAATAGCATTCTTCGTCATATAGTGATTCATTTCACTTTAAACTATTGAATGCCATATTCTGAAATGATACGAGGTTTCAGAGCTGTAAATTAGCTGGTAGTTAGACAATATTTTTAAAAAAAAGACATTTTGATGTGTAGAGGAAAAATACTCAGAATATGTGATTCATTTTCATTTAACATAATACCTAATGATGAATGAACACAGGAAACTTATGTTGTGGTTTGTTGCAAAATGGAACCAGTAGTATCCAATAAAAGTTATGCTTCCTGCATTCCTTACATTAATCTGTTTACCCTATTAGTCAAAACCAGTGCAGTAAACTAGTGAACAATTTCTGAACATTTCTGTAGAGAAAATTTATTTCTGAATGAAATTACTGAACATTTTCCATAGAGAAAATATGAAGGAAGGCCATTTATCAGACTCCAGCTGTGCTGATGTCATTATGTGCAAGTGTGTGACATCAAACACTAACATTATTAGGCGTCCACCATAATAACTCAGTGCTTTGTAGACTCTATGACACAGTATGAACTGAATAAATCAGCTCATTTATGTCATGTTGATTTCAAAACACCTATATCAATAAATACTA
Organism: Hipposideros armiger; assembly: GCF_001890085.2. Lineage (NCBI taxonomy): Eukaryota > Metazoa > Chordata > Mammalia > Chiroptera > Hipposideridae > Hipposideros > Hipposideros armiger. The sequence continues at coordinate 1,232,055 of NW_017731532.1, read as the reverse complement.
GATATTTTAAAACAAAAATATATTTAAATGAAGATAACTTTATATTCTAGATGTTTTTCCTCTAGAAAATACTAATAGTAAAAGACCTCATCAATGATTATTCAATATAATGTCGCATAGAACTTAAACAATAAAGTTTAATTAAGTTTGTCTCCGCTTTAGACCAGCAGGTCTCTAAAGGTATACTTTCTTAGACCCTTGCTTGAAAGTTAATTTAATAAAATAATGGTGTTTAAGAAAAAAATAATAGTTTTAAATTGTTATAACTCTATTCTATTTATTGCCTTCAGCTAATCCCAACATGGCAGCCAAAACTACTAACTAACATTGCTACTTAGTTTGGCTGCAAAAATCAAACGTTAAAGCAGTTTCCTGATCACTATACAGAAAAACAGATTATCTATATTTATTTTTTTTATATTGATATTTTATAATTGCACAAAGTTTGATCTAAAACTGATAGAAAATATTTTAACATTATCTAAAAATTGACAGTTAATTTTGGAGACAGGAGATGAGAAAATTTCAATATAGAAAAATATCTACTTCACCTGGTAGACAGAGAATAGGCTTTTTCAAAACTATTAGACAAGTGGGAATGTAAATTATTACAATTAGTAGGAAGATTGTTTGGTAGAACCCACTAAAGACGAACATATATATATCTTATGGCCCATCAATTCCACTCCCAGGTATACCCAACAGTAATATATGCAGATATTCATCAAAAGAGATGTCTATGACTGTTCATAGCAGCACTTTTTGTAACAGCCAAAAAAAAAAAAGTAAAGTACCCAAATTCCCATCATTCTGAAGAATGTATAAACAAATGTGGTACATTCACACTACAGAACTGCATGCACCAGGAGAATGAACAAACAACTAACTACATACAATTGGGATGAATTTTACAAATATAATTGAACAAAATAATACCAACAAAAAAGAATATGTGGTGTATGATACATTTATATAAGATTGAGAAAAAAAAAGACAAGATGAATCTAAGTGTTAGAAGTCAGATTGGTAGTAACCAACCGCTAAGGAGCAGGTGGTGACTGACAGTGTCAAGAAGGGGTTTTGGGGTCCTGGTTATGCTCTGTTTCTTCACCTAGGCCAGTGGTTCTCAACCTGTGGGTCGCCTAAGACCATCGGAAAACAAAAAGATATTTACATTATGATTCATAACAGTAGCAAAATTACAGTTATAGAGTAGCAACAAAAATTATTTTATGGTTGGGGGTCACCACAACATGAGGAACTATATGTATTAAGGGGTCGCGGCATTAAGAAGGTTGAGAACCGCTGACCTAGGCATTGGATACACAAGTAGGATTGCTTTGTGAACATTTATTGAGCTTTAAAAAAAAACACCTGTAGGCAGAAGCAATTGGAGAGTCAATGAAGCCCACCCCAGGAATACACACACATTAATTTAGTATGGATTTCTGAAGGAAAGATTAAGTCTTTTGAGGGGACAGAGACAAGCGGGAAGCCGGACAAGGAGGGAGGCTGAGGAATGGACCTATTAACAAGTCACAGATAAAGGGTAGGTTTATGTAAGAGTAAGTCCAAACCTCATAGGCACAACATGGAGAAGCTAAACTGAGAGGCCCATGGAATATGGGCAGGGAATATCAGCTCAATGGGGGGCCCTGTTATATTAGGACCTCCTTTTAGAATGCAAATGGAATCAATCAATCGTTGATTTCTATATAACTAGGTACTGTGATAAAGGCTTTAAAAAGTAATTACTGGGCTGGCAGAGTGGCTCAGTTGGTTAAGAGTTAGCTTAAGAGCGCAAGCTCTGAGCAACAGGACCACTGATTCGATTCCAACGTGGGCCAGTGATGCTGTGCCCGAGCTGAGCTGCCACTGAGCTGCCAACAGGTGGCAGGATGGCTCAGCTGGTAAGAGCATGTGCTCCTAACAACAAGACTGCCTGTTCAATGGTGGGCTACACCCACCCACAACTAAGACTGAACTCAGCACCTTAAGCTGAGCTGCCACCCAGATGGCTCAGTGGATAGAGCGTGCTCTTAACAACAAGGCTGCCGGTTTGACTCCCACATGGGATGGTGGCTACATCCACCCACAACTAAGACTGAACACAGCACCTTGAGCTGAGCAGCCACGAGCTGCCGATGGGCAGCCAGATGGTGACTGGCACCCTGCACGACTAAAATTGAAGAACAACAACTTGGCTGGTCCCCTTCCTCAATTCGCCAACACTGTTCCCTTCCCCCAATTCCCCAGTTTAAAAGAAAAAAGAAATTATTTTACATTTTACTAGACCAAGAATACAGAAAGAGCTCAGAAGATGTTTACTGAATTTAACTTAATTGCCATAATCCTTACATAGTGGGTATTATTATTGTTGTGTACAGATAAAGAACCTGAGGCCTAGATGAGTTATTTGTGCAAAGTTTTACAAATAACAAGTGGCAAAATAAGTTTGGTCCTTTTTTTCTTTTTTTCTGTAGAGGAGGTAGGAAGAAACAAGAGACAAAGGTAATGAATCCCTCAGTTTAATTTAATCCTTCCCCTGCACAATAAATTGTAATCTTTAAAAAGCATGGTTCAATTTATTCAACACAGTATATATCACATTAGTTAAGGATTTCATCTGAGCATCAAGTTAGGATTCCTCAAACTAGAAGTATTCAAATTGGGTGTGAAATAACGCCTAGAGATGCCAACGAAAAGGAGAACCAAGCTGGGAGCCAGAGCTGCTTCCACAAAGCAGAGCCGAGCTGTCCATTGTCTAATAAGTACCAGGTAAGGGCACTGGCTACACACTGGGGGCACAGATTATCTCCCTAAGACCTCCCCCAACCCAGTCCTCTGTGCCTTGTACCATAAGAACTCTAGGTTGAAGCAAAAATGCTTTCCAGAATTGCTCTCTGTGAGTAACTAAAATGAAGATGTGTGAGTGTGAGTGTGTGTGTGTGTGTGTGTGTGTGTGTGTGTGTGTGTACCAGGGGTGCCAAAAAATGTATACACATGACTTGTAGTCATCTTTTGTTATCAATATATATTGAGTATTACAATTTTAATACAGTTTTTTCCTTTCTTAAAATGTGTACACATTTTTTTGGCACCCTCTGTATATACTCATATACATGTATTCACACACACATAGAAAAATCAAAATTATGCCTTGAAAATGTATAAGCCAAGTTATGTGTGGCCTATATTTTTATGTTCTGGAAAATTCATTATGTCTCTACAAGAGTACAATATAATAGTGTTTATTTACCATTGCATTCTTACTGATATTTGGTTTACTGATTTGGAAACTTGGAAACAAAGTTTATTTTTTATGATATTTTCTCATTTGGAAGACAATAGATTTTCTCCTGTTTCTAATGGAGTAGATACCCAATAACTTGTGTCTAACCTTTTAAGTATTATCTGTGTCAGCAAGAATGAGCACAGGCCTAGAAGTATGGGCGTGTTTTCAGTTACTTCCTATAGACTTACGGTGCAGGCAGGGTACTACAGTCTAAAATTACAAAACTCATAACTTTAATATGTTATATCTCTTAATTATATAATTGTGAATACAAATCCAAAATACACACATCAACATCTTAATATTTTCTCAAGAAATTCATGTAATTCAAACACCAAAGGAAAATTAATAATCTGCCACAAAATAAAACTGAAGCTATACATTTCGTGTGCTACAAATCTTAAAATATATCTGTAGTATAGCTATATTGAGTGAAATTTGGGTCAATCAATTGATCAATACTTCCTGTAGCAAGTTAATCAATAACAAAATTCACAAGGCACAGAACTTCATGTATCAGAAATATTGCTAAGTGTGTGAAGTCATGATGCGTCCACAGAAACCTATTATACTAGCGCCTTCCATCAAAAGAATATGCTGGCTTCTGAATAACATGAAAACAAGACCTGTATACTAAGTATTCACTTTAAGAAACATCTGTCATTATTGATATGTAGTAAGCAGATGTCTAATTTTATTAAAATCTCTTATAAGAAAAGTTAATCAAACTAAAATTCGGCAAGGCCTGTGCACACATATATGGAAATAGTCACACATAGTATTGAAAGGAACTGTACATATCAGATTTCCCCCTAAAACTTTCCCAAGAGGCAGTTTCCTAGTTGCTTGTGAATGTTCAGTGACAATGACATCAGTAACTCTAAAAAAAGCCAATTCAATTCAGGGCAGATAAAGTTATCAGGAAACTCTATTCTATATATAGGAAAAGTTGCCCTTTTTTGAACTTCTACTACTGGTTCTATTCTGCTTCCATGGCAGCCCAGTGTGGCCATGAAACTAAGCTGTGGCCAAAAAAGTGTAAGTGGAAATATTTGTGGAAATGCTGGGAAGGTTTCTTTAAAAGGAGAAGGAGAAGGTGTGTGCCCTTTCCCCACACTATACCGACCCTTGTTCCCACTGGCTGGAATAGGGATGTGATTGAGGAACACCAGCAATTTATCATGAGGTGATTGAAAACATGGAAATAATCATTCATTGAGGATATCAGAGTTGGAGTCCTCAATGACTTCATGAAACTGCTTCTCCAGCCCTGGACTAGCCATCCGCAGACTTAATATTCACAAGAGAATAACCCTAGGTGTGTACTCTTGTTACCCATAACTTAGGAACTTAATTCCTACCTCACATACCGAGTCTGAAGATACATTTTCAATATTTGAAGAGCAACATCACATTCTACCTAAATCCTCTCTACCTTAAATTTAACGTTTTCAGCTTCCTCATCATCTAAGTCAGCCTCTTCTATACAGGTTCAAGCGATGTTATCAGAGTCTTTAAAAGTGTCAGAATAGAACTCAACGCAACCCACCAGATGTGATCTGACAAGTAAAGAACAGAGAAACTATTAACTTCCTTTTGTTTCCATTCCAAGACAGCCTTATGAGTTCGCTTCGTCAGCAGTCCTCAAGACTAAGATTTTTCTAGCTGCCTATAACCACAGTACAAACTGTGGTTATAGGCAGCTAGAAAAATCTAGTTTTTCACTTGTTTTGTTATCCACTGGAAGTGCTCTTAAACCAGGCTTTCCCTATCTTGTATATATATTCAGTCATTTGTTTTTTTCTCTTTTATCTAAGTGTAGAACTTCAGATTTCTTCCTATTACATTTCTCCTTAGTTATAGTCTACTACTCCACACAATGGAAAAAACTTTGAACCCCAATTTTGGTATCCAACCTAATTAATTATCCTTCTTAGCTTCTATCTTCTGCTTATTTGGTTAGTAAGTGTTCTGCATCCCCATCAAGTCGTTGGTAAGTATTTGACATAATCAAGCAAAAGACAGAGCCCTTTAGTGATTCACTGAAGTCAGGAAGCACATGGTCAACACTCCAGGGATGCTAGTCCAACCAGCTCTGAGTCCCAAAGATCCGTTCCTTCTTTGAAAAACTCAGGGTGAAGGGCAAAGCCACAGGAGGTCCACAGGTCACACTCAGGAAGACCTCATCCCTGACTACTACCACCTACAGAGAGCCTGGCAGCACGGGCCAACTCACTGTGCAGGTGGGTAAGTGTGCAGAGATAGGTGATGGGGGAAAGGAGGTGGCCAAAGCAATAGCTCTCATTTATATAACAAGTACTTAGATAAAAGGAAGTTACTGTCTCTTTAAAAAAAAAAATCTTAGTACATTGCGTGTAGGGTGGGGACTTTAGCAGTGATTGATTGACAAAGCAGTGTAAATTCCATAACCACTCCCTTTGCATAGATATTGATTGCACTGGGCTTCAAAAAACTGGTGAAGCAGCTTTTCAGATTTGAAATGAGTGTCTCATACCTTAGCCCTACAGAAAAACCAAGATAGCGAACGTTAAAGAACTTAAATATGCAAATCTGAAAACGTATTAATGATTAATAATAATTTATTAAGAGCAATATTGTGCTAAATTAATATATGCAGAGTAAGACTGACTTTTGCTGATGGAATTCTCTTGTTTATTATTACAGCTATTAACTTTAAAAGATCTACCTCACTATTTTCTGAACACAATGCAAAACATTTGGATATTAACTCTGTGAAATGATAAAAAAATATGGTGAATGTTTAAATAAGAATTTATTACAGTAAAAGACACATTGCCATTAATCTCCCTTAAATTACTCCCCCTCTCTTCGAACACACTTATCCCATCATTCTTGCCACTCTCTGAAGCAGTTCTGGAAGTTCTTTTTTGTGAGTGTCTTTACTTCATCCTCCATCATGACAATCCATGTCACACAAGACTTCTGGTATTCAGCAATTTCTGTCAAATAAAACATTAGAGTGTGTCTTCATCCACATTATTCACCAGATCTGGCACCATGCAACTTCTGGCTCTTCCCCAAAGTCACAATGACCATGAAAGGACAACGTTTTGAATTGATTCAGGACATTGAGGCAGTCATGACAATACAACTAAAAACTCTTACGAAAGAGGACTTCCAGAACTGCCTCAAAAAGTGGCCAGAACGATGGGATAAGTGTGTTTGAAGTGAGGAGGAATATTTTGAGGGGGGTTAATGGCAATGTGTCTTGCTGTAATAATTTTTTTAATTTAAACATTCACCATATTTTGTTATCACACCTCATACAGTGTCACTGTTAATTTGATGTAGGTTCAGTCACTGTAAATTAAGGGTTTTCTGTATCTATAAATGTTATTCCATTGATAAAAAAGAATATACAGAAATAGTATTTAAATATACATTATTTCTGATTAAAAGATAAACATGCAAAATAAATTATAACACTTTATCAATTAATAATTATACCAATATCTCTTAAATAAGTTACATCTTAACTGAAATTATTCAATATATATTGCATTAAATCACTGCTTTAAAATTATGTATTAAATATTGTTATCAATAGATGTACTTCTTATGTTTATTAAACGACCATGAAATAGAGGACAAACTGCATCCATTCTTTTCCTTGGAGAGCTGAAGTTTTGGGTTTTTTTCCAATTAAATAACTTACTTAAGTTTTTTCTGACAAATATTTAGATTTTTCTGTTTTTTTTGTTTTTGTATTTTTTCCCCCAACAAGTAGTCTGAGAAAATAAAAATCTAGTAAGGGTGCAGTGTGAACCATTCTGATAGCTTTTTCTTTTCCTTTCTGGTGAAGGAAAAAAGATGTATAAATTAGTACGGTTTTGTCTAGTTTTTGGTTCATAGTTCATGTCAGTTCAAGTCCCACTTAAATCTAAATTAAATTATATTCAAGATGCAATGCTGTTTTATTGCTCTTATATGGTTTATTTTTCTATTTCACTTGAACGCTGTCAACAAGTCTGTGTGTTGTGGGTGAGCTGGACAAAGGTCTCTGCAGTTTGGTCATGCTGACTGCTGGGGACCATTTAAAGGAGAACTATCTATTCAGTACTTGTGAACTCATATTGTTCCTGCAGCTAACAAGGACTGTTTCAATAAATCTTATTCAATTCTAAATGACCTGAAAATGTTTCACTGGCCCTATTAGCTTTGTCTTTAGGTCAAATCAAGTATGAAAGTCTAGAAACAATGATCCCCCTTTATTTGCACAGTGTTAATTAAAACTAACACTAGCAAATAATTTAAAAGAATAAGCTGAGCTCAATTTTAAAAAGTTCACTATTACCATGTATTCAATTTCTTTAGATATTAAAATACTACATTTAAGAAAAAACTTAAATGTTTCATTCTGTGTCTCAAAATTGATTAATCTAAATTAAAAGTATTCAACATCTTTACCTGGACTTAGCTTTTGAAAGCTTCGGCTGAAAGATAACTTTATTGACCATGTTGAATAAGACAATCAAGACTATAGCAGAATTCAGACTAAATGTCACAGTGGGAAATAAGAATTCCTTATAGAGCAACAATGTATCCTTTTCCATGTGATGTATTTACTTTGTTGTTGTTGTTTTGATGTTAAGATGTTCATTCTCTTTCTTCTAGTACTCTAGCTCCATATACCAATTCTTTCCTAGGCCCACATCACTATGAATGGGGTATGGTAAACAACACCCCAATTTTAAAAGATTGCTTTGGTTTTCTGAGCAATAGAAATAATAGTAAAGAAAAAAAATCATAGAGGAGAAATATGCTTATTATTTAGTACCCTGTAATCTGGCATCTTCAATTATTAAAAAGGAGCTAATATAATGGGAAATGACTACAAATGTATTTTAAAATTAAATGAAGAAAATGATTCATGTTTCTAGTTTCAGTTTAGTTTTTAAACATGGCTATCTTGTTGCTGAGGTTGAAATTTTTGCAGGATGAATCCATTGTAATTTCTCTTGCGATTTCATTGTGCAAATATTATGCAGTAATTTAAGATGGTCCGAGACCTTTTGATAAACCTTTTCACATAATTTAAGCAATTGTGGAAAAGACTTTCTAAATACTTTGATATTTTACTACTGAATCATTATAGCTATGTGACCTTTGATCTTTATTCAGGAGTGTTTGGGTTTGGCAAAAAAAAAGTTGTTTTAAATTTTAATACTAATATTTGTAGGGATAAAGGTCATTAACATCCATAACAACAATAATACTTTGAATTTGCATAATATTCTCCCTTAAGAAAGAAAATTCCTTCTTTAACAAAAAAAGTCAAGGTTGACTGAAAATTCTGTCTTACAAAACACATAACAAGTTTAAGATTTTTTAGATATAACTAGAAGGGAATATGTGGCAGATATAATTTTGCAAGGGGTTTTACTTTTGCTCAATTTAAAAATAGAATGCATTAGTTCTTCAAAAAGCATACACAACTACTAAGAGAGTGGAGCTAATTTATTGTAACCTTGAGGTAACTCAGAAGATATTTCTATGTGGGATTCACAGGTATTCCTCTGTAAGTATTTCTTTGTAGGTAGTTTAAGAAAAAAATATAATAATATGAACATGAAAGACAGTAATTAAAAGACAGAAGACATTATTTGATCAGATGATTTTACAAAACAAAAATTGGGGCAGTGGGATATGGCAGAGCATAGTATGAAAGTATATGGAATTATTCATTAGCTATTTCTTTTGTTAAGTAAGGACATAAGCCTACATAATGGGTTCGTAGAAGCTTTCACTTTAGGATGCAATGTTAAGTTATCAGGCCAGCTCACACATCTCACTAGGATGCTAATATCAGGAAAGAAACTTTATACAGTTTTGGATAGAGAGACACCATCAGGATCTCTCAAGACTTCAATAATACATCCAGCCTATTTAGCCTACAACCTGTGGATTCCTCCTCTCAGCACCTAGGAGCCAGGCACAGGCACTCATCAAGAAGGAAAAGCCAAAAAGGCAGAGGTCAGCAAAAGAAATTGCAAAACAGTGTTGATGTCACACTGTAAAAGATTGTGAGGTATTGAAACAGCAATATTCCAACAGGGGGAAGGTTCCATTTTGAGCTAACATTAGACTTAAGTCATTCCACAGGAAATGCATCTGAGAGATAAAAGAGGTTACAGGGTTTAAGTTGTTCCAAAATAAATATTAAGTTAGACTTATAAGAGCTAACTTTTACGCTGCTCTACTAATATAGCAAAAAATAGCTGAAATTGACATCTGCAGTAATGTTAAACCCAAATCATCTGACAAAATAGACAAATCTTTAGAAATAGATGTGTGAGTGCACCTGCTTTTCTCACAACAGTGCATAAAAATATTCCAAACCCAGAGAGACTGTAGAACTGATGCTTTATGGGTCTTTATTTGACTATAAAATGATACACATGTGATAGCTGATGTTCCAGTGTCTTCATTTAAAAGATTCGTGATAGCTTTGGTCATAAACCCTGGTTCCTATTCTACAATATTAGTGACAAGAAACTATATTTAAGACGAAGGAAAAAATCTGATAAACCTCTTGCCTCCGTGAAGTCTCCAGAGTTAGGCTGTCATAAGGGTGCACAAGGGTAAAGAAATGTTCTTATTTGAAAAGTTTAAGATCATTGTCTGTTAACTTTCCTGCTAAGTAATATACTTTGTTTTAAGAAACACAGGTTTCTCTTGTTCTTCAGAGCCAACCCTTCTCTGGGAGTGAAGGAATGGTTAGAAAATGATGGAAGGCTGAGAGATTCCTGTGAAGAAGGGCACCAAGTAATTTGGCAGCCTTCTCCAGCAGTGATAGAAGCCTGTGCACTTCTGGTCTAACGCCATCTCTCCCCAGCCAGAAGAAGCCAAGCAGGAACCACCGTGGACTGTGACACACTGAGGGAACTACTGGCTGCAAACACAGATATCACTCCTGGTTAAAATAAAAATGAATGCTCGCTTCAGCAGCACATATACTAAAATTGGAACGATATAGAGAAGATTAGTATGGCCCCTGTGCAAGGATGACATGCAAATTCGTGAAGCGTTCCATATTAAAAAATAAATAAATAAAATAAAACAAAATAAAAATGAAACAAAGTAACTCTATGATTTTCTTAATTGAAGACCACATTTTAGACAAAAATTGAGTTTCACTGAAATTAAGGATGGCAGCTCTCATACAGAGATAATTAGTATTTGCTCATTGCACCATAATAATAAACTCATCACATCATCCAAGTCGATTTTATGCCTGGTAAACACGATTCTTATCCCTTATCTTATGTTATTAAAAATAATTTTAAAAAATGAACTACTCTTTGTTGAGTGTTTATATTACCTATGACAAATATAATAATTATATGATATATTACAATTTGAAAATACTGACTTTTTTAAAAGCAAAGATATTAAATAATTTGTCCAAGATCACCCCACACCTAAGGGAAAGAGTCAGAATTCAAACTGGGGTCCTGCTTTTTCTACCACTGGACATCTCAACTGACGAATCACAGGTTTCATCTCCATTTTACAACCTAGTTCCACTAAATCTTCTAAGGCTTCTCTGTGAGGGTTTCCTTCCTGGTTTGTTAAAGTTTGTTTCTATTTATAAAAGCTATACATGCTCATTATTTTGAAAATTTAAATATGTAAGAACAGAAACTAGAAAATAAAATCACCTATAGTTCTACCTTCCAGAGAAATATTGTGTGTATGTGTTTGTATGTATGTAAATTTCCCATAATATTTTCTATACATACTAGTTTATAACTTGCCTGTTGACTCAAATAATGAAACTATCTTTTGTGCTAATAAATAAACATCTACCTCATTTTTTATAACAGGAAAATAGTGGTATCTTGCATATACTATACGTTCACACACACACACACATACACACACATATTTAACAACTGAGGAAATAATTGCAAAAAATTGAAAAGTTAATTATTGTAGGATTTAACAATAAATAATTGCATACATAAAGATTAACTATTTGACTAGTAATTGATATTCAAGTGTTTCCAGTTTTTATCAATAATTCTACAATAAATTTCTAGATTCACAATTGCTAAAACAAGTAATCATTTTAAATTTTCATGCATATTACCACGTTGCATTCCAGAAAGACTGTGACAATTTACATTCTCACTTAAATGTATTATAATTGTACCTGTTTTGCCACTCAAGCATATCATCATTTGTTTTCTTCCTTGACAATAAGATAAGTGAAAAATGGTATCTGTTAGTCATTTCAATTAGTATCTCTTTGATAGCACTGAGACAGAAAAATCTTCTCATGTGTTTCTTGGTCATTTTCATTTCTTCTTTTGCCAACTGCCCACTAACAAAAGCAAATAAACAAGTACACAAATAGACCTTTTTCCATTTTTCTATTGGGATTGTTCATCTTTTTCTTATGATTCACAAGACCTGCTTATTTAATGGGGCTATTAATACTTAATAGTACAAATAATTACAAATACTTTCCATGGCTTGTCATTTGTCTTTCAACTTTGTTTAGAGTGTGTTCTGTAGCATTTTTTATTTATTTAAATATAATAAAATACAAATATCACTTGCCATCTAAAGTTATTAGGCTTCTGAAAATCTCCACTTCTGAAGTAACAGTGAAGAGATTTATCGTGCCACCTGAAACAACTCAAAAACTGGACAAAATATATGAAAGAATGATTTTTCAAGACATTGGACATCAAGCAACAAAAGATAGCGATCCCTGAGACGTGGGAAACAAAGTTAAGCCACACAATTTGAGAGAGTTTTCAGGCCACAGCGTAAAGAGCCTGACAGTAAATAATTTAGGCTTTCCAGGTCACAGAGTCTCTATAACAACTGTACTTAACTCAGCCATTGTAATGCAAAAAGCAGCCATAAACAGTGTGTTAACAAATGGGCATGGCTGTGTTCCAGTACAACTTATTTACTAAACAAATCTGGTGGGCTAGATTTCGCTCATAGGCCATCATTTGTCATCCCCTGAGCTGGAACGAAAGGTTGTACGTGTAAAAGACATAAAAAAAGAGAGCCACATCATACTTCTAAAGATGAAAACTAAAATGTATGATAAAGACTAGACATTGCAGAAGGAGAAAAAAAATGGTAAACTTGAAGATATAGCAATCAAACCATCCAAAATGAGAGAGAAGAAAGACTAAATAAAGAAGAACAGAGCATCAGTGAGCTGTTGGGCCATTTCAAACAGCCTAATATACATATAATTGCAGTACCCCCAAAAAAAGAGTAATGGGGTGGGGGAGACAAATACTTATAAAGCTATAAACCCATATATACAAGAAGCTCAATGAACTCCAAGAACAAGAAACATGAAGAAAACTACGCCAAGGCACATGATCATCAAACTGCTTAAAGCCAGTGATATACCTATTTCATGTATGAGTTAGGATAGTGCCAACATGGTTGGAGGTTACCACAGAGTCCAAATCTATTTATATCTTAAGTTTCAGATAGTAAGGTCAAGAGAGTTCAAAGTTTTAGAGAGCAAGGGATTTCTCTCAAGCTTTACCCAAATCTCCTTGGTTCCTGTTTTCGGGCAGTGGTGTCTGGACAGCAAGAAACACAGAGGAAGATCATTATAATAATGGTTCCCAATAAATTATGCCTCACTATGTCTGCATCCCTGTGCAGCATCATATTGCTGCTCAAGAAGTGGTGTCTATTTATTTGCCCCCTTATAACTGGTTGAACTTGCAACTTGTTTTAACCAATAAATTGTGGCACACTGACTATGAGTTCTGAAGTCTAGGCCTCCAAAAGCCTCGTAGGCTCTGCCTTCACTCTCTTGAGACCCGGCCACCATGTAAATGAAAGAAACTTGGGCAAGACAACTGAATAAAACACAGCAGGGAGGGAGAGGTCACGGGCACTTAGATCCTTTAGCTCTGGCCAACTCACCAGACAAAAGCAGCCTCTATAAACGAGTCCAGATGAGACCCACAGAACAACTGCTAACCAATGTACAGACTCTCGAGAAATAATAAACCTCTATTGTTTTAAGCCACTAAGTTTTAAGGTTTTTCTTTTATATATGTACACCAATCCATATCAAAAACATACATTTTTGGCTATTAGTGTCATGTTTAGAAAGTCCTTACCATTTCACATTATAAAAATATAACGGTATATTTTCCTCTAGAGCAGCGGTTCTCAACCTTCCTAATGCCGCGACCCCTTAATACAGTTCCTCATGTTGTGGGGACCCCCCAACCATAAAATAATTTTCGTTGCTACTCTATAACTGTAATTTGCTACTGTTATGAATCGTAATGTAAATATCTTTTTGTTTTCCGATGGTCTTAGGCGACCCCTGTGAAAGGGTCGTTCGACCCCCAAAGGGGTCGCGACCCACAGGTTAAGAAACGCTGCTCTAGAGCTTTTCAACTTGAATTTGTACATTTAGCAGTTGAATTTGTTTGGGTATGTGGTATAAAGATGGTACCTAATCTTGTTTCTCCAGATAGTTATCTGGTTATCCGAACAACATTTAATAAATAACCATCCTTTCCCCCTATTAATTTGAATGCTACTTTTACCATAAATTTTAAGGATACCTTAATGGGACAAATACAAAAGAAAAATGTTGAAATCCACCTTCAGATAGAGAAGCTATTAAACCAAATTAGTAGCGTTTTTACAAAAATTCCATATTTCCATTTTATGTCTATATAGACATACTTTAATATAACTATTATTCTACATTTCAAGAAGAAAATCAGAAACATGTATTTTCCAACATTTTCTCAGGTAAATAGTCTTATTCAGAAAGCTTTTTAGTATCACTGTCATAGGATTTGACTGGTACTAATTAACCCTGGTCTTATAATGTGGTTTCTACAGTTCCCTGACTATGTATTAACCAAATGACCTTAAGTCAGCACTAATCCGATGGAAAATTGAGGAGCTGAGAAGCCTTCACTGCAATCTACAAATATGAGATAAAATTCATGTCAATTTTCCCCACATTACAAAAACACGGGAAATATAGATCTCGTTAAATTTTAGGTAGGACATTGTCAACGTGCAGGTCTCCTGGAAGTTTCTCAGTCCCTTAAAGTGAAATCTGAAAGAAGACATTTTATGTACATTATTTTAGTAGCGAGACTAAATCCTATGTCCCCACCAACAAAACATGCTAACAATGCTAAAGGAGAAATCCAATTCCTAACTTCAAGTATATATTCAAATGTTCATTCGAGTTGCCTCCTTTTAGCTCTATTCCACTGTCAAATTTTTCTTTATGAGTGTCACAGAAGCCACTGAATTTGGAGGAAGGAAAAAAAAGCTTAAAAAGGCAGACATAGCAGAAAAGCTGACTTCTAAATGGAGTCCCTCAAAAGGACAGCCTTCCCAGATATTAATTACTCCCTCTCCAAAAAATGTCCCACTTTGAGAGGACTGCTCCACTTGATTTGGTCATACTGACTGAAATCACATCAATTAGAGAGTCATTTCAGTCAGTAAGTTTTCTCTTTCTAAAATATACAAAAATCTCTAGATGTTTAAGAGCTTATCGAACATCACATTTACGTTAATTTGTTCTTTCATTGGATTTTTCTAATAGATTGTGGAAATCACCTGCATTGAAAAAGTGGGATTTCCCTAATTATATTAGAAAGCACCTTCATTCTCCCAGTTATTGGCTTTGAAATCTAAAATCATTTCTAATTAAACTTTTATCTTGAGATAATTACAGACACACACATAAGATATACATGCATTATAAGAAATAAGAAAGCATATCCTTTACCCAATTTCCCCCAGTGGTTACATTTTGCAAAACTATAGTGCAAAATTAAAATAAAGATATTGACATTGATACAGTCAAGATACAGAGCATTTCACAAAGATCCCTTTTATAGTCATCCCCGCCTTCTCTTTAACCCTGGCAACCAAGTTATCTGTTTTCCAATCTGTAATTTTATCACTTTAACAATGTTATATAAATGAAATCTTACATTATGCAACCTTTTGGGATTGATTTATATTCACTCAAAATAGTTCTCTGGTGATTCATCCAGGTTGTTGTATCAATACTTTGTTCATTTTTATTGCTGAATAATATTCCACAGTAGTGATGCACCACTGTTTATTTAACCATTCATCCATTAAACGATATCTGGGTTGTTTCCAGTTTGGGGGTATTATAAATAAAATTCCTGTAAAAATTTGCATACAGGTTTTTGCATGAGCATAAGTTTCCATTTCTCTAGTATAAATGCCCATGAGTATAATTTCTGTCTCATATGGTAGTTGCATGTTTTTTTTTTTAAATGCTAACCTTTTTCTAGAGTGGTTATACCATTTTACAATTCAACCACAAACATATGAGTGATTCCATTTCTCTGCATCCTTGCCAGAATTAGTTATTATAACTTTTTTTTAATTATTATTTTAGTCATTTTGACAGGTGTGTAATGATATATTGTTGTGGTTTTAATTTGCATTTCTCTAAAGGTTAATAATAAACATCTATTCATGTGATTGTCATCTGTTTATCCTTATTGGTGACTCTTCATGTTTTTTTACCTATTTTTTACTGGACTGTTTGTTAAGCTTTGAGAGTTCTTCATATATTCTCCTTTGTCCGATAAGTGGTTTATAAATATTTTCTTCCACTCTGTGATTTTTCATCCTCCTAACTAGATCTTCTTCAGAGCAAAAGTTGCTTTTTTTTTTTTTTAAGTTTGAGGAAGTCCAAGTTATCAATTTCTCCTTTTATACCTCGTGCTTTTGGTCTGAAATTGAAAAATTCTTTGCCTAGTCCTAGATCCCAAAGATTCTCTTTTATTTTCTTCCTAAAAGCCTTATAGTTTTATATTTTACCTTTAAGTCCATGATTCATTTTGAGTTAATTTTTGTATGAGATATGAGATTTAAATCAACGTTCATTTTTTTTTGCCTATAGATGTCCAATTGTTCAACACCATTTATTGAAATGGCTATCTTTCCTCAATTGAATTGTTTTGTGCTTTTGTCAAAAATCATTTGGATTTATTTATGTGGGTCCATTTCTGAATTCTCTGTTCTATTTCAGTGCTCTATGTGTCTATCCTCCATTAATACCACAAAATCTTGGTTACTATGACTACATAATAAGTCTTGAAATTAGGTAGACTGATTCCTCCCACTTTAATCTTTTTAAAAATGGTTTTAGCTATTCTAGTTGCTTTGCCTTTTCATATAAATCTTATAGGACAATATTGTTTATATCTACAATAAATCTTGCTAGAATTTTGACAGGAATTATATAAATCTATATATCAATTTAGAGAGAACTGATATCATTGTTATATTGAGTCTTCCAATCCATGACTAAATCTCTCCATTTATTTAGATTTTCTTTGTTTTTTTTTATCAGGGTTTTGTAATTTTCAGCATACAAGTCCTATGAACATATTAGATTTATACGTAGGCATTTTCATTTTCTTTGGAGCAACTGTAAATGGTATTTTTAATGACGTTGTCCATGTATTTATTGCTAGTATATAGAAATAAAATTAATTTACATATGTTTATGTTGTATGCTATGGCCTAACTCACTTATTGGTTCTAGATTTTTTTTTCAGTAGATTTCTTAGACTTTTATACATTAAAAATCATGTCATTTGCAAATAAGGACAATTTTATTTCTCCCATTCCAGTATATATTCCTTTTAATGCCTTCAAAGATCAATGCCCTGGGCCAGAACGAGGCTGAGGTAAAAGAAGTACCCAGGGCACAAATTGTAAAGCACTCACTCTAGGTGATTCTGCCTCTCTTGCCTCACCCTAGTCCCAGCCTTGTTCTTCCCATCACTCCTTTCTACTTCTGCAATCACTCTAATTCAGTCCTTGAATTCTATATACCTGGATGTTTCAACAGCTTTCTAATTAGTCACTGTAATTACAATCAGTCCCTGTTTTAACTTATCTCCAAATCTTCTTAAAAATTACACTCTGTCTGGTCAAAAACCGCAAAGACTGTCTCACTGTTTACAAGATACAGTTCAAATCCCTCAGGCGCGGCTGGTTAGCTCAGGTGGTTAGAGCACGGGCTCATAACACCAAGGTTGCTGGTTCGATTCCCACATGGGCCAAGGAGCCACACCCTCCACAACTAGACTGAAGACAACTACTTGACTTGGAGCTGGAGATCCTGGAAAACCACACTGTTCCCCAATTAAAAAAAAAAAATTCTAGGGCCGGTTGAGTGGCTCAGTTGGTTAAGAGCTTGCTTAAGAGTGCAAGCTCTGAGCAACAGGGTTGCCGGTTTGATTCCCGAGCTGAGCTGCCACTGAGCTACCAACAGGTGGCAGGATGACTCAGCTAAAAAAAAAAAAAAAGTCCCTTAGAAAGAGACATAGCCATATAATACTGTTTTTTGTTTTTTGTTTTTTGTTTTTTTAAAGATTTTTATTGAGTAATTGGGATAGGAACAGTGCTGGGGAATTAGGGGAAGGGGAACAGACAAGTTGCTGTCATTTTGTTCTTCAATCTAGTTGTGGAGGACGCTGCTTCACTCGTCCAAGTTGGCACCATCATTGCGCTCTTCCCTGGCGAGGCAGATCAGTCGCCGGCTTCTGGACGGCCGCTCACTGCGGCTGCTGGCCGCTCAGCTTAAAAAAAAAAAAAAAAGAAAGAAAGAAAAAAAAACTGACTCTGGTGCTGTTAAGCAAAAAATAATTTATTAAAAGGATGGGTGGTGGGCTGGCCAAGTGACTCATTGGTTAAGAGTTGGCTTGGGAGCATGAGCTCTGAGCAGCAGGGCCACCGGTTTGGATCCCACATGAGACACTGATGCTACGCCCTCTACAGCTAAAATGGTGAACAACAGCTCAACCTAGAGCTGGGTTGCCGTTAGTCACCGGCAACAGTGTAGGCTGCAGTGGGGCTGCAGTGGGCTGCCGTTCAATGGCCGACAACCGATCTGCCTCACCCGGGAAGAGCACAATAATACCAACATGGGGCAGTGAAGTCACATCCTCCACAACTAGACTGAAGAACAAAAAAAGGACAGCAACTTGTCTGTTCCCCTTCCCTCAATTCCCCAATTAAAAAAAAATGCACTTACTGGTTCATTAAAATATGTATCTTTTAAACATTTGTTTTTTAAAGTAGGGATAATGTCTTAGTTATTTTTTCACTATACAAAGTAGTACAAAGTAGTTATTCAATAAAGGCTGAGAATTGAATTAGTGTGTGATGGGAAATGATCCTTTGGTGAAAAATGTGATCTGATGTATTGTACTAATCCACCACTGACCCAGTTAAGAATTTTTAAAATAAAGAAAGACTTTTTCTTTGACATCTATTGTCACATCTGTTTAAAATTCTTAAGTTTTTATTCTAATTCAATAGTGTTCATTTGAATTCATTATTACTCCAAAATGCATACTGTAATTAACCAACAATCAATTTTCATCCATAAAAATAAAATAATTTGACATTTTAAATGCATTTAAGGGGCTAAAATGAAATAATTAGAAATAAATACAATAGTCCTTTAATATCTCTTTTGAACAAACAAAACCTCTTCTAAAAGCCTTGTTCAAATTTTTTACCAAGTTTTTGCAAATATCCATACTTTTTTGCTAGCTTAATAGAGTAAGTTTCTTAAAAATTTAGTGAGTACCTAGTATAATTCTATATTCTCCATATATTGTATCATTTTTAAATTTCTACTATAATTGTTTATAAACTTAGTTTATAAAATTAGTTTCTAAGAAAACCTAAATTGTGACTACCTAGAAAACTTATAAATATACCTCTATTTACTAGAACCTCAGTCTTGATTTGCTTGCTACTTCATGAAAGTAAATGGATTTCTAACCAGTTCAGTAGTTTGCTTAAAAAAAAGAATGAAATGTTACTTACAGTTGGAAAAATGGCTGAGAATTTATTTTAGTCTCAATGCACTCACAGTGTACTTTTAAAAGAGAAAATCTAGAGTCTATCAGCCAGAAAATATATTATAAAACAGATTTAGAATAAATTAAGCATGTTCAAAGACTCTCAAGAGTGTCTTTAAAATGAAGCTACCCAAAAGACATGACATTATTCAAGCAATTTAAGAAAACAAACAAACAACAACAACAACAAACCACTCAGCCTGGGTAAGTGCCTATTTACTGAGATATTTCTGGGTTCAACAAATAAGATGATATAAGAGGATAGGCGTTTAGGTGTTCCTAAATTACACTCCTCATAATTTTACTACCTTCTTCAGAACTTCTCACAGCTACTTCATTGAATTCCAGGATATACAGATTATTATAAATCACTGTGGCCAAGAGGCCTACAAAAAAAGAAGCCAATCTGATTTTTACCCTTTTATCTTCATAAGACAGAAGTTTAGAGGTCAGGACTTGAAGTCTATCAAGAAAACCAAATGATTGGCTTAATTCAGATAGAATCATAGAGCATCAAACCAAATTGCAAAACAAAGGGAATGAGACTAGAAATTTGAATCCAGTTACATGGGTGAGGTGAGAAACAAATGGAGGTTTATACAGGACCAAGCATAAGGAAAAGCAGAAAGATGGTGCAAGCAAGGTGCACCATTCAGATTCAGGTTAGGGGAGGTAGGTTGGGAATATTGAGTTCAGCTCCCAGAGGCAGAAGGGGAGGCACTGATGTCTGGAGACTGCAACTGACCCAGCTCCCTGGTAGAGAAAACACTATCTAAATGTTCTCGGCAATACACCAAGTTGCACCTGACATTAGTTCCACTTCCACCCAAATGTAACACATGTGTTTATCCCTAAACACCTAGCCCCAGGCATCCTAATACAGCTTTTACACATTTTCCAGAGTCAAAATGTTGAAAAGTTTTCCCTTGGTATTTCCACAGCAGTGTCAGAGCAGACAAATGAATGGTTGCAGCTTTACATGATCCTTACTTATAACTTTGTATGTAGGAAATGACCAAGTAACTCCAAAGAGGTAAAGTGATCATTTTATCTTCTAAGATTTCTGGTGTCTTCTTCTTTGGATATATTAATAATAATGAACACTTAAAAACCTTCACTGCACATTAAAGTAAAAAAATTTTAAAAAGGGAACTATTAATCTAAGAAAGCAGTGAGGATAGTGGATAGACAGAAATGTATATCCTTTGAATAATATAAATCATAAAATCTTAGTAGTAAAGACCCTGCTACCCACTGAGATGTTTGGAAAGATTATGATGGAAGAAAAATTCTTGTGTTACACTCAAGTTAGAGAGTCAGTATTTTTCCATTCTTAAAAACTATGATCCCAGTGTACTAAGACCTTACTCCCTAATAATAATTGATCAAAGGAGAGAGATTTTACTGCTTATTTGTACTGCAGTCAGTGAAAGATCAGCACCTATGAGAACCTGCCAACAAAATACTCCAGACAAGTGCAAAATGTATGAGGCATAAGGAGTATATGCCCCACACTACAAAGAAAAAAAATCTTACAGCTTTTTCTAAAGCATCAATCAAATCAGAACGAAGTGCCACAGAGAGGATTTTGCTTTATGAAGTGCTGGCTTCCTTCAAGGTCATTCATGACGGTGATGCAAAGATGTCTGCAATACTGTGCTTTCCGTCTCAGCACTAGAGAACTGCCTAGGGTCCTCACTTAATGAGTTTACTAGCTGAGCTTCTTCTTAATAGAAGCAGTTGAGTTCTAAAAAAAAAATTCTTTTTAATCTCAGCTCAGTGCAGTCTCTTTCACAGCTACAAAAAAAATAAATAAATAATATACTTATTCTAAAGTAATGAATACTGAGTTAAAATAAATGTGACATCCAAAGAGTCACTAAATATTACAGATGCCACTTTTTCTCATTTATTCACCATTCTGCTCAAAATCTATAAAATATTTACCTTTTGACACCGAACCTCATATCTGTTGCTCTCCTTTCACCCTAAAACACCTTTCATTTACCAAACTGCAGATGTTTAAAAAACAATCCAAGTTACAGAGGCTATAAAAAGCCTAAACCAGTGGATTGTGACTCAAGATTAGAATTAGGCAGCAGATAAATCTGAAAATGTAGACTTAGCATACAATTTTTTTAAACTATCAGACTGTACCTGCATTTCCGCATTGAAAAGGACAGAGAATCATTGAGTACTCTGCATATATTTAATATATTATCCTATTATTATACTACTGGGGGAATTCAAGTTAGTCTATTATTCTATTGATAGACTAGAATTCTATTGTTTTTTTTACTTGATAATCTTGTCTACCTGTATATTTCCTAAGCCCTCTGGTTAGACTTAAGTACTTCCATGTTAAACTAGCTTCTCTGAGAATACTGTTATAATCAGAGGCCCTCAGGAGAATCATATTTTGCTTTTTCTCTTAAGATCCTCCAGTCACACTCACAGGACAAGAACTATTCAGCTATGAAAACCAAAAGTAAATGCCAAACAGGTTACTAAGGAAGACTCATGTCTCCTCTTATGACAATCCAGCATTATAAGAGAAACCAAGAGATTCTAGGTGTATATCTCTTTAAGTATATACCCATAAAAATGATCCAAATAATACTGTTTAAAAGAATTTTATATCATTCTTAATGGTGAAAAACTATAAGCTTTTCCTCTAAAATCAGGAACAACGCAAGGTTGCCCCCTGTCACTGCTGTTATTCAACATAGTTTTGAAAGTCCTAGCCAGAGCAATCAGGCAAGAGAAAGAAATAAAAGACATCCAAATCGGGAATGAAGAAGTTAAACTGTCATTGTTTGCAGATGACATGATTCTTTATATAGAAAATCCTAAAGAGTCCACCAAAAATAACTATTAGAAACAATAAATGCATACATACAGTTGCTGGATACAAAATCAATGTACAAAGATCCATTGCATTCCTATTACTTACAATGAAAGTTCAGAAAAAACAAATTTTAAAAAACAATTCCATTTGCAATTTCAGCTAAAAGAATAAAATACCTAGAAATAAACTTAACAAAGTCTGTGAAGGACCTATACACGGAAAACTGTAAGACATTCTTAAGAGAAATTGAAGAAGACACAGGGAAATGAAAGGTATTCCGTGTTCACAGATTGCAAGACTCAACATAGCTAAATATTACCCAAAGCTGAGGGTAAATATACAGATTTAATGTAATCCCCTTCAAAATCCAAACAGTATTTTTTTCAAAAACAGAACAAAAAGTCACCAGATGTGTTTGGAATCACAAAAGACCCTGAATAGACAAAGCAATCCTAAGAAAAAAGAACAAGACTGGAGGTATCACACTCCCTGACTTCAATTTGTACTACAAAGTGACAATAATAAAAACAGCATGGTACTGGCAGAGAAACAGATATAAATACCAGTGAAACAGAATTAAGAACCCAGAAATAAACCCACATACATATGGGCAGGTAATTTTCAACAAAGGAGCCAAAAACATACAACGGAGAAAAGAAAGCCCCGTCAATAAATGGTGCTGGGAAAATTGGAAAGCCATGTACAAAAGAATGAAACCAGACTGCTATCTGTCACCATATGCCAAAATTAACTCAAAATGAATCGAAGACCTAAACATAAGACCTGAAATAATAAACTGCATAGAAGAAAGCATAGGTACTAAAATTATAAACTTTGGGTTCTAAGAGGGTTTTATGAATTTGACCTCAATGGTAAGGGAATTAAAAGCAAAAACAAATGAATGGGACTATATCAAACTAAAAACCTTCTTGCATAGCAAAAAAAATCGCCAGCAAAATAAAGAGGCAACCAACCAAATGGGAGAAGGTGTTTGCCAACAACCCTTTCGATAAAGGGCTAATATCCAAAATATATAAGGAACTCATACAACTCAACAACAAAAAACAAACAATCCAATTTAAAAAGGGCAGAGGACATGAGCAGACACTTCTCCCAATAAGACATACAAACAGCCAACAGATATATGAAAAAACGCTCAACTTCATTAGCTGTTAGGAAAAGCAAATCAAAACCACAATGAGACATTACCTCACACCAGGTAGAATGGCTATCATCAACAAGACAAATAATAACAAGCGTTGGAGAGACTGTGGAGAAAAAGGAACTGTTGGTGGGGATGTAAATTGGTGCAGCCACTATGGAAAACAGTATGGAGGTTCCTCCAAAAATTAAGAAACAATTACCATATGACCCAGCAATCCCTCTTCGGGGCATCTACCAAAAAAATCTGAAAACATTTATTCATAAAGATAGATGTACCCTGATGTTCATTGCAGCATTATTCACAGTGGCCAACACATGGAAACAACCAAAGTGTCCTTAGATAGATGATTGGATAAAGCAGATGTGGTACATATACACAATGCAATACTACTCTGCCATAAGAAAAGATGAGATATTGTCATTTGCGACAACATGGATGGATCTTGAGATTATCATGCTAAGCGAAATAAGTCAGAAAAAGTCAAGAACCATATGACTTCACTCATATGTGGGATATAAAACTGACAGCAACAAAGAAACAAGACAAACAATCAAGAAACAAAAACTCATAGGCACAGACAACATTTTAGTGGTTACCAGAGGATAAGGGGAAGAGTGGTAGCAGAGGAAAAGGGGATTAAATAAATATATGGTGATGGAAGGAGAACTGACTCTGGGTGGTGAAAACACAATGCAATATATAGATGATGTATTATAGAAATGTGCTCTTAAAAACTATATAATTTTACTAACCAATGTCACCCCAATAAATTTAATTAAAAAGGGATTTTATAATTAAAAGTGCCACAAAAAACTAATAACACTCAGTGCCAACAATCATATTCTATATTAATAATGAAGAAAACCAAGAAAATGTAAAACAGACCATAAAATGCCAGCAAAAATATTTTCATTTTCCAAACTCTCTTGAGAAGTATGTCACTACTTCCTTGGAGTGCTTTATTCCTCTTGGTATCTTTTAATATAGAGCCTGATGCTCAATGCTCAAAAATATTTGTTGAATGAAGCAGTGAGTTAAAAAAAATTAAATTAAGCAAAATATAGGCACTAAACTCCCTGAGGTTAGTGGAATATCATTTAGTATGCAGAAATAACATTTCACACATAAAGTACATATCACCAGAGAGCTCAGCATATGTGGATAGTCAATATTCAGACATTTTTGTTTCGAAATACATATTTCAACAAAAAATTTGTAATTTATTTACTCCAAAGTTACTTTCTTACTGAGCAATAAATTATACAATAACATAGAGATGTTTATAACTAATCATTCTTAATTATAGAATAACAAATTCTAAATCTACTAAATTTAATACACAATACAGCACAAAACCTTCAAAATGTAAACAACTAAATACAAGCTATATAACTTCTTAATAAACTCAACCATAATGTAAATATTTAACCCCATTATTTAACATGGATGTTGGATGCACACTCTAAATATCCTTTCATTTCTCTCACCTACACATTTCCAGGCACTGAAAAATTCCTAGTCTAATCTCTCTGTGTTCTCCTATGCAAGCCCTTTATATGTTGCCCTCATGGTATTTTCCAAGTGTCTGCCTTAAACAAAGAGTCCTTGCTGGCATTGGCTTGTTGCTTGTCAGTATTTAGCTCTCTCTTTCTGTAGCTAAGAGAGAGCAACCATCTGCTTCCCACAGCTTTTCATTCCTATGATAGCTTTCTGTTCTTTCCCCTTCCAACTCAGAAGCAGAAAGCAAGAGATAAAACAAGGAATCTTAGGTCCACAAGAAGCTGCAGAACACCCAGGAGAGTTTCCTCCCAATCGGAAAAATGCTTCCTTAGCAACCAAGTTACTAAGGCCAATTAACCTCCCTTCTCTATCAATATTCAATTTACATTGAAGCCTTTTCTGGTTAAGCCCTTCAGTTTTACAATGAGCTTCCTGGCAGAGAAAAAGGTGCTTCCGTCTTAAAGGAGCCAGGCCTTTTCTCCTGAATGTAATCTTGATTTGAACTTAAAGTGTTAGGTGATTCCTTAAACACATGTAAGGGACTGGAAACATAGAAATGGCATAGAAATTAAGTGCAATCAACCAACATAGGCCTAAAGTGAGACTGAAACATTTCAAAGCAACCATAGACTGGGTACCAGGGAGAAGAAGAGGTACGGAAAAGATGCTTTGTAGCTGTCAATGCCTCATACTCGCCTTGGCTGATTTATGTCCTTTCCCCATAACCAACAAAGCCCAGGTTACCACTAAATAATCACAATATCAATAGAATCCTAGAGAAAAGATGAATGGAAGAGAAAAGCACAGACAGTATCCAACCCACGGAATTTCCTTGCAGGTAATAAAGTAAAAAGAATTAAACTAGCGAGGAAACAGCATTTCAAAGTCATGAACTAGTTCCGAAGTAGTAAAAACTATTACATTTAAAGAAAAGAAGGTGATTTTATAAAAATGTACAAATATACAATAGAAACTCGTCCCCCTCCCGAGATTTCAAGCTGTGAGATGGAAGTTACGTTTTTCTAAGTCTCACAATTTAATGATTATACTGTAGTCCAGTTAAGGTAAAGAAAATGGCAAAAATATTATATAATTAGTTGATTCCTGGCGTTCATTTTCCAGGTCTTAATGAAGCAAAGTCCTTTGTTGAATATTTTTAACGCTTCTTTAAATTCTATATATAATGCAATATAGGACACACCTTGTGTATAGTAAATTATAATAGGCACTGTAAATTATCCTTCAGTCGCTTTGGTAGCAGCTCTCCGGTATCAACATGCAATTCCACTCTGTCTCAAAATCCTTGCTACTAACAGTCACAATACAAAATTTCAGAATGAGTTTTGTTTTCTAGTGTTGTCATTTAACCTCTGTAGGACTTTTTCCCACTTGCATGAAGATGCATTCTGAAACAGTAAACCTGCCTTAAAGTTGCACTAATGAAAAATTAACATTTGTTAAGCCTTGGCTCCCATTATCCTATTTCATTTTCATAACCATCCTGTAAGGCACAGATTTCTACCATACCTTTCTCTTGTTGAGGTCCCTGATGTTGAAAAAGAGTGGGGAAAGGAATATAAACTATAAACTTGACTGCAATTTGTGTCTTCCTTTCAAAGCACTGGCCAGGTATTTTCTTCCATATCGTTTAATGCACACATCAGCCCCACCTTCCACACAGCCCCCCAATTCCCCACCTCCTCACTCCCTTAAGTATTTGGGACCTAGGTTTACAGATGAGGGATTTGAGGCTCAAAGCGGTTCAGTAACATGTTCAAAGTACACAGTTAAAATGAGGAAAAGAAGGGATTTGGAACCACATTTGCCCAACTCCAAAGCCCTTGCTCTTTCAACCATGCCACACCACCTGCTACCCAAAGCCCACAGCAGCCCCATTATGCTACTCTCTGAATCCCTTCCACTGACGTTAGCAATCACCAAAGGTCTAAGTTATATTTTCCAAATGTGAACCATGAGTCATTAATAGGTTCTGAAATCAACTGGTAGGGTCAACCAGCATTTTTTTTTTTAACAAATAAAATAGAGCAGGACAGATTAAAACAGTAGAATAGATCAGAAAGAATAAGCCTTGTTTCACAAACCTTAGTTTCAGGTATGTGTGTGTAGAATGCACTGGATCTTGACGTCAAATGTATTTTTTTATTGTGGGTTTATATCAAAAAGTTTGAAAGCCACTGGTCTGAGAGGATATTCTCCCAGACTCGGATTACGGAGAGACTTATCAAGGGACTGGAAACTACTCAATGCTCAGCTCTGCTCACTTAAATAACACCAGGAAGCACCAGACAGGAAGCCTCTTCTCAGAGAAGGCAGAAAAAGGATTATCTAGAATCAGCATAGTAGGAGGATGCTGATTGTATAATTACACACCTCCTTCACAGCAGCTCCAGTCCATCAAGTAGATAGTATGGTTTATTTTTTACAGCACTAATTATGTAATTATCCATAACATTAAATCAGTTCTACCTGATTCAGTCTATCACAGGTTTCCTGAAACATTCATTTGTTTATTATTTTTAAAAAGAACATGAAACTACCAATCATCTAATATGCAAAAGTTCCAGTGTGGAAACTGGTAAACTTTTCTTGAAAAAGATCTTCCGTCAAATATGACACTTTTGGTCCTTTGGGATAAACGGCAATTGAAATTTCATGTTAATATACCTTGGAGCCACTGCAAACAACAGATTTCAGACAAGTATGTTCTCATTTTTTTCTTCATTATTTCATAAAATGCCTATTGTAGAACAATAATGCCACATTGGATGTTTTCGCAAAAAGCTTTTCTATAGAATAAAACGAAATTGTTCTTTCTAATACTTCTTTTGGTATGTCATTCGTTCAAAATAATTCCCTCAGAAAGTGCTACAAAGATAAATAAACTATGGATCCTGCACTCAGGGAACCAGCAGTTTATTGGGGGAGATATTACGCTAGACACTATGGCTTCCACCCAGCTCCTTCCCACCATGTCGAGCAAAGCTATAAATAACCCAAGCTACAAGCCAATACCTGCAACAGCTATAGACCATCGAGAAAGGCTCACCAGATACACTCTAACAAGCAAGAGACTAAATCAAGGAATACACAAAGACAGGGCCAGGGCAAAGCATGCAAATTATAAACCTCGCCTGGTTCTCCTATCCAAATATTCACACTATCTCACAGCTGTGCCTAAGCCCTCAAACCTGTCTGACACAGCTGAATACCATTCATCCCTGAACAGCAAAGAAGATCCAGCAAACTCCAAATCGGCTGGGGAAATCACTTGTGATCCTCCTCCCTTTATCTGAGTCTAACTTCACTGCAGTCTCATCTCTGACTAATTTCAAATCCATGACACCATCATTCTCTCTAATTCTTGGGGTCAGCGTCTTGTACTGGATTTCCTGGTGTTTAAATCTCAGCTTTCCTTAATAGATTCTGACTTGGTCTGTCTCTCTGACTCTCAATATTCCCTACTAAATTGAATGGAAATCCCAGATTCAGGAACCTAATAACACACCAGTAACCAGGCTAATACCCTAGCACAACCAGCCTAATACTACTACCCCCCCCCCCCCGCCCCAGGACAGGAAATTTAGACAAACCACACAAAAAACTCCAACTATTTCTCAGACCAATGTAAAGTCAAAACGCAACACTCTCACATTCCACCCAAAATTATTTTCTTTAGTGCAGAGGCCTTCTTGCTTCCCCCCAACTACCCTCCATACCCACCATCATGCATATCCCCTACAGCCATCCCCAAGAACTCAAGATATCCTGTGTGGTAGGAAATGTACTAGACTCCTTCTGGCAGATTAATTACAACACCCTGTGTTACCAAATGAGTATGATTTGGAGAAACATTTTTTGGAAGTTGGTTTCCCACCTCAAGAGTGCCCAGGATGTGCTTCAGCCTCTCCTCTAAGTACTGAGAGTCACTGTAGAAACTAAGGTTGGTTGACAGGCTCATAAGTCAGTCAAAGGTACAGATGAAATCCATCCTCAGCCCTCAAGTTTCTTGTTGCCAGATTCCAACCATGGGTTTTTAAGTCAGTCTGACTTATCAGTATACCAGCTGTCAAAGTGAAAAGCTATGGGCACTTGAGCTCTATCTGAGATAATTGCCCAATATGTTCTGATTAGCTCATGACTCTTGACTTGGTTTCTCATTTTCAGCCCCATTCCTGCTCTTGTATTCACCTTGGTTTGCACGGGTTGACCTTCACCACTCCCCAAGAGCTCTGACTTAGAGACAATGTTGGAACTACTGCCTCAATAATAGCGAAATGACCTGTTAGCAAGGGAGAATACAAGGAATTACTTGTCACCAGTATCACAGAGACAAAAAGAAGAGAGAATTTCAAGAAGAAAGGGCTTAATCAATAGTGTCAAATGCTGCAATGTGGTCAGGCAGAATGAAGACACTAAATGTGGTGATTACAAGGTAACTGATACCTTACAAGGAAGCAATTCCCATAGCTTGATGTTGGTAGAAGTCGAAAGAAAAAGAGTTGAAGTCAGAATGAGTGACAAAAGAGTGAAGGTACTGTAGATAACTTATTTAAGATACCAGGTAGTGCAGGAAGAAGAGAGATAGAATTGTAGAAGAGGATTGAGAAGTGTCAATATAGGTATGGCATAAACATACAGGGCCAAGAGCCATGGAACCTCAGTGTTGTGGGAATTACTAAGAGGCTAAGGTCAAGGCTAAGTACGGAGGTGGGAGAAATAAAAAGGGACTGATGTCATTGAGGGCCTTGCAATAAAAAGAGTGTACACAGCATGCTCAGGGAAAGGTATAAATATAGTTGAAAATAAGGAGGTTATAAACAGAAAGGAAGGATTTAGAGTTGAAGATCATTATTGTGTTATTGTATTTTTCCCCTTTTGCTTCATATCTAACAAACTGAAAGGGAAGATGAAGGTAAACTACTTCACAAATAATTATTTGATTTTCTTTCTTTTTTTTTTTTTTTTAGCTGAGCCGTCCTCCCACCTGTTGGCAGCTCAGCTCAGGCTGGGAATCGAACTGGTAACCCTGTTGCTCAGAGCTTGCACTCAGAGTGAGCTCTTAACCAACTGAGCCACTCAATTGGCCCTAACACAAATAATTATTTGAAAGAGAGCATTTAATAACATCACTTCAAATTAGTCAGTGGTCATTTTAATGATCTCATCAAGATTACAACTACTTTTCTTTTCCTTCAGAATAAAGTAGGGTCAAGCAACCAATCATAGAGGCCAGATTTAATTGGCCAGGCTGCTGTACCCTCTGACCCACTGGACAAAGAAGGCATTCTTTCAGGCATCCATCCAGATGTTCTTTTTTTTTTTTTTTAAATGGGACAAGAAGTGTTGATTGTTTGAAGCTGCTAAGTTTGGGGGTAATTTGTTATGCAACAAAAAACAACTAATACACTCCAGTATCTCCAATTTCAGTCTTTCAACATGGGGTTCATTCTAGGTTTCTCTCTTTCCATATTTGTAATCTTCCTTCTCTGACAACGAGAAACATGGCTACCATTATCCTTAAGACAATAACTTATTTGTCAATGCTCCCTCTACATGACCAATTTCCACTGCTGTGTCACCCAACTTTCGTCCTCCATATTTTCATCCTCCTCACCCTTCAACATCTCTCATAAGGTTGCAGCAGGCCCATCCACGTGTTCTTTATGTAACACTGGCAGCTTGATAGCTTCACAGCTTTCCTACTCTTGTCAATCCATCTTAAACTATAGCTGAGACAAACTTGTAATCTCTATCCTAAGGCTCCTTTGAGGTCAGCTAGAAATAGATGTAACTTCTCTCAATATATACACATTAAATCTTCTCTCAAAAACACATAAAACCAACAGTTTGCTATGAATGAAGAATATCTCTAAGATAGCAAATTTACAAGCACCAAATGAAAGAAAATTACTGAAGTTCCCAAATCCCATTTATGCAATCAAAAACAATACTGTTAAAAACATTTTCATACCTCACTCTTAGAGTTTTTCTTTTTAGCGTTTCACTTTGCAAATCTTCAACACAGTACAATATTTGGTTATTTCTACTTACTTTAAGGTGAAGTTATTATTCACTCTTAGGCACATAACTTCAGAAATAAACTTTAACAAATATTCCAGGCCACTTCATTTAATAAGCACTGTTTAATAAATAGACCGCAGATCCGGCCGAGTGGCTGGTTTGTTAAGAGTTGGCTTGTTAAGAGTTCTGAGCAGCAGGGCTGCCGGTTAGGATCCCACATGGGCCAATGATGCTGCGCCCTCTACACCTAAGATGGTGAATAACAACTCGACCTGAAACTGGGCTGCCATGAGTCACGGGCAATGGCGTAGGCTGCAGTGAGCTGCTGTAAGCTACCATGAGTGGCTGGCAGCCGGCGTGAGCTGCCAAGAGCTGCTGTGAGCGGCTGTCCAGTGGCTGGCGAGCGATCTGCCTCGGCCAGAAAGAGCAATGATAATACAAACATGGGCCAGTGAAGCAACGTCCTCCACAACTAGACTGAAGAACAAAAGGACAGCAACTTCTCTGTTCCCCTTCCCCAATTCCCCAACACTGTTCCCCTCCCCCAATTCCCCAATAAAATCTTTTTAAACATTAATTAATTAATAAACTGTAAATTGATAATGACAAATTATTTATTCTAACTTTTTTTACTTTTAGTTAAGTTAGCAGTATATTGAGGACAGGGAAAATTCTAGATAGTTTCAATCCAGAAAACTCAAGATACAGGCTATACTAGTTTCTGGCACTTACGTGTCAGACACTGGCTGGATGCTAAGGACAGTGGTGATTGAAGTGATCTAACCAGGTCAGTGCTCAGAGTCTAGTAGTACGGTTCAGAACCACTACTCAGTTGAAAACGTTTTGCTCTCTTCCCATAAAATAATCCATTTCATCTTTAATAAAGGCTCTTCAATAGTGAGCATTTCAAGTATTAGTGGGAGAAATATTAGGGGTTATATGAGTCATATCATGTAAGTAACAATCTATATATACTATTGTCCCTTGTTCTGGGTGATGGATTTATAGTAAAATAATATTCTATATAATAGTTTTTATCTGACTGTTGAAAAAAATCCTACGAGTAGCTGATTTCATTCAAGCTACCAAAAAATAAAAAAATAATAAATAATAATAATCATCTTTATAAATCAAGGTTATTTAAAATAAAAAATAACCTTTTAAACATCTGAAGATTGCAGTTTACCATGAGACTCCAAATTTCAATAGTAATATTCAATTCCATCAGAATATATGGCAAGGTTGTTTTCGAGCCCTGCATAAAAAATTATGTTGATGGATATTTCTTTCAGTCTAGAATATATATATAAATATATATACATTTAAATTGGGGAACAGCCATGGTCATTGGTTACACATTGCTTTCATGCAACAATGGCATAGCTGACTCTTTTAGGGAGGGTGCAGCTCACAGTGGCCCATGCGGGGATCAAACTGGCAACCTTGGTGTTATCAGCACCATGCTCTAACCAACTGAGCTAACTGGGCACCCCCAGAAAATATTTTTTAAGTAAACATTTCAATTTAACAAAGGAAGAAACAGAATTTTAAATATAGTTAATAAAATAATTATGAAAAGTCAAATATTTTAGATTCCATTTATTTTTTTGTGAGATCGAATCTCATTGTAATATATTCCAAGCAATGTATCCCTTTCCACACATGGAGTTTCCACTGACTTGAAAAAAAAAAAAAAAGAAAGAAAGAAAGAAAGAAAGAAAGAAAGAGAGAGAGAGAAAGAAGTATTATATAGTGGTTTCGTTTTCATTTATTTTAGATTTGATTATAAAATCAAGCAGGCTCAGCAATTCTCCATGTAAAAAGATCCACATAAAGTTTGAAATCCATTAAGTGTTTTTTTAAAGCTGTATAATGAAAAATATCTCAAGCTCATTAAAAGAAATGGGAAGAATATATAATTAGGACAATGAAAATAATGTGCTAAGTAAGCTTCCTTCCTCAGAAATGATTGGTTCCTGCTAGACCTTTACAACTGGACATAAACATTCTACACTGAAAGTCAGATTTTCATGCGGAAATATCAACTCAGTATTCCCTCAAGTCCACATGTTAGAAATGATTTTATTTTTTATTTAAAAAACACACCTCAATATCAGAACTATATATACATAAAGGAAGCTTTCTGATATAACTTGCTGCTGAGTTGAAATACAATGTGTATGGCAGGTGCCTTTAAAAAAAGGATTTTCTACTAGTCTGATAACTAGAAAGAGAATTAGTTATCTGTGTGGATTGATTCAACTCTATATCTCTCAGAAAAATAGATTCTCTCTTTGCTGTGCAAAGGAGAACAGAGCATAGAGAATTTCAAAGGTAGACGTCACCTTAAAAACCCAGTTAGGCTGTAGGTTCTCACTAAACCTAATACACTCCCTGAATTTTGCAAAGTGATATTATTCAGGTATCAAGGGCCTAGAAAAGAAAGAAGGTTCAGGAGAACGTGGAACATGTCTCTGCCTCTAAGATTTCTTAGTTTCAGCAGAATGCTTTTAAGACCCACCCCTAAGATTTAGTTAGATAGTGCAAATAATTTTAGTGCCACATCTTTGTATGCAGTTTCTGATAAGTTTTAAGAATAAGTAAACAAATACTTCTGTCATATACTACTTAAAGAAATATAGTTTGTATAATACTATATTGAGTGCAACAGTTCACAGTTTTGTTGGAACTGCAAATCCTAATCTGACCAGATTGGTTTTCAGAATATCCCACACTCTCCCCTCTCAAACACCACACTACTCTATGGCATATACTTACACTGTAAATTAAATAAAATTAAGATATACTTCGTCTTTGAACTTTTTCACCATACCTCAAGTAAAACACAAAAGTGGGACTGAGTCTGCTGTATAAATAGCTATTTTCTTTAAAAATCCATTTATTTATCAGCATGAGATTCATCCTATCCATAAAGAAATACTGAGTCACTACTTACATGCACTTCCACTTGTATCTACACACATTAAATATAACATGCTTTCTTGTATTTTCACATGGCTTTAATAATTACATTTGCAAATAGTAGGCATTTCATGCTTATTACTCATCATTTACATTTATCAACATATCTATACTTTGGTCTAAAAATAGCAGTTGCTTTACGGGAAAATTGTTCACACTAACTAAGAACTGTGCCTTGTCGTTTATTCCATTATATAAAAAAAAATAACCCCACAATATTCTGAGCTATGAGTCTATTTTGGACATACAAAACAGAACTCATCCTAGAAGCCACTTAATAAAATCCTTAGGGCAAATGAGTATATTTGAAGACCTGGTTACCTCAGAAGATCATCATTCTCTGAATATGTTCCTTTGGCAATCGAGATCATCTTCTGTTACCGATTCTCAGCTTTATGCTTCAGGGAATCTATGACAGGTTGTTCTTTGTTGAGGGTTCACTATAATATTCTACCTACCCTGGACCAAGGAAAGTCCCAGTTAGTGGACTACAACGCCCTAGGACAAAAAATTCTTTTTATCCAGTAGTATACTATTGCTATTTTTATGACTCTATCATTCTCATAGTTTTAAAAAATGTAATCTGAAGGTGTAACCTGAGGCTCTAAAGTAATGAAGATAGTAAATGAATAAATAAAATATGCTCAATACCCATCTCTGATACCTCTTCAAAGGAAGAAATGGAACTTCAGTAATCTAAGCTCAGACAGAAGAAGCCACACTTCAACAATATAAAAATAAAATAAGCATCAATTATCAATTTATGAAAATAAGAGTTCCATATAATAAAATACACCAAGAACCAGTGTTGATTACATTGGCCCCTGTTGAAAATATTCATTTGTATTTTAGATGATTTTAAATTGAGGCAATGGATTTCTTTGGTCACTGGTGAAGAAAAGATGCTGTTCAAAAATTGGCATAGTCCTGTTTGTTATTTCACAACCTCTGAAAGGCCACAAGCAAATCACATTAACTGCTCTCAACAATAAATGCCCTATCTAACATGATTAACCTATAAGAACTCCTGTTCCTCAAAACCAGGACTAAGCTACACCAATATATTTAGTAGATTTCTAAATATTATCTCATTCTTTTAACTATTATTTTAAATTATATTTTAAAAATTCAAAGAAGATATAGATTATATTTTTTCACAAATTACTTCAGTTACAGACTCCATTATATTTCACTTTGATTTTGAAAATCCTACTATTATCTACATGCCATTGTGGATAATCTCACCGGCATAAAAATCACGAATCCAGCCATCTTTCTACAATCAAGACTACCAGATCTGGTTAGAACAAGGAAGTGAGTTGGTTTCCCAAATTATACATGACCCAATTTAAAAAAACAAAAATTCTGAAATAACTATTAGCACAGGCATTCTTTTGCATATCTTTAAATAGGAAATGTGATGTAAGACATGAAATATTATAGATATAGAATTATCAAGCTTTAAGTTCTAAAGAGAATCCAGAGGGCCTCTAGCTCAATCTTCTACACAATATAGCACTTCTTCTTTGTAAAATATTGGAAACTAGGTTATATATTGGTGGACTGAGGACCATTTAAAGCACATAGATACAGTCTATTTGGCCTGAATAGATTTTTTTTTTTAATTATGCCAACATAGAAAAATCCAGATCCTTGCCTTTTCTTGAAAATCCCCCCGGGGCTGCAGGCCTGCTGCCCCTTTGGATGAGTCATGCCCTGGCCCTTTCTCCACAGCGCCCATCGCTGCACTCACTCATCATCTGCCGCATGCTTTAAGCATCAGAGTATTTCAGTGGGGGGACCACTATTCTGGAAAGAGGATTCTCCACTCTGTGGATTAACATATCCAAGAAAGGGAAGAAAGCTTACAGCTTTATAAATTGACCTATTTCATCGCAGGCAACTCTAAACATTAGAGAGATTTGTGTAGAATAATTTCCAGACACGAATTAGTTCTATCCTCAGAAACAATGTAAGACTACTCTCTCTTCCAGCCTTCTAGATACATCTGAAGACAGCTAACCTTCCTAGGTCTTCAGTTCTAGTTTAACATCCCCAGAGTCTCCAAATATCCCTCATAATAATATGTTTTCAAGTCCACCCATGGCCCTTGGCATGTTTCTCTACATGAATGAATTGTATTTATAATTCATTTTTATACTATTACTTATGTATTCATTTACTATGTATTCTTGTTATCAATATTCTTCTTCACATGTAATAATGTAATGTTCCTTGATCTAGTTCAGTGGTTCTCAAACCTTTTGGTCTCAGGACCCCTCTACACTTTTAAAATTCACTGAGTATTCCAATGAGCTTTTGTTTCAGAGAGTTATATCTATTGATATTCACTGCATTAAAAATTAAAATTTAAAAATTTAAAAATATTGATTAACTCATTTAAGAATACATATTAATATAACATATTTCTATGAAAAATAAATATATTTCCAAAACAACATAAATTAATTAGGAAGGGTTTATATTTTTGCAATTTTTTTTTTAATGTCTGGCTTAATAGAAGACAGGTGGGTTCTCCTAACTATTTCTGTATTCAATCTGTTGCAATATCACAGGTAGATAGCCTTTGGAAAAATCAGGGACAATGAGAGTAAAAAGTGTAAATATCATGTTAATATTATTATAAAAATAGTTTTGACCTTGTGGACACCCTGAAAGCATCTCTGGGACACTTTCTCCCCCAGGAGTCGCCAGACCATATTTGGGATCCATTTAATTAATGTAACTTAGGTTCTAGCTTTTCTAGTATCCATGGCATTCTTTTCACTTATCTTGAGCTTATGGTCAAGTAAAATCTTTCTCATACAAATTGCTGTCATGTCAAGCCTCCCTCTTTTCATCTAAATGCAGACATTATGCATATATATCTCCATAGATCTCATTTTGTTGGTGTCAGGTTACTATCTGGTAGTGAATGCTGTGGGTGCTGCACTCAGGTCACCTTAAAGCTGGTGCACCTATTCCTACACAGCTATTGTGACTGTTGGATGATAACACACAGCCGCCCTCTTTGAAGAATTTCTCAGTAGCACTGGAACCACCTTGCTTGGGAAGCTATGTCCACCTTCAGTTCAGCCAATGGCTGACTGACAAGCCTGTGACTGTCACAGAGTACAAAAGGCCACCTCAAGAACACAAAGTAAGACGAATCCTGGATATATTTTGTGCTCCAGAGCTTCCCAGGGAACGAAAGTTAGTCTCTCAATGAGACCACATTCTTCCTTAGCTTTCGTCCCTTGTTCTATTTCTATCGCTCCCTTTTTCCTAAGAGCACATTCCTAATAAGTTACTTGAGCACAAGTCTCCATCTCAGGCTCAACCTAGGACATTTTCCATCCCAGCAAGATTCCTGCAATATTGGCTCTATCATATATCAAGTTAACTAACCATCTCAGCTGTGCAGCATCTCAAATATGGTAAGCATTCTCTTACAGAGCAGTGCAGTGGTTCTCGAAGTGTGGTCTCTAGACCAGCAGCAGCAGCAGCAGCAGCACTTGGAAACTTGTTAGAACTCCATATTCTCAGGCCCCACTCCAGACCCACTGAATAAAAAAACTCCATCATAGAGACCTGCCATAATGAACTAATCTATTACTATTGTATATTTCAGTTGTTTCCATTTTTTCCTATTATAAATAATGGTGAAATGAATATTCTTGCAGGTAAATCTTGGTGCACATTTATAATTATTTTATTTGCTGACAATTTACTTTGATGTAAAAATAATGCACCAGAAAAGAAGGTGTATGGATAGATGCATAGAGGCACTGATATACATACAATAAAGCAACCATAGCACAATGTGAATAGTAGAGTTTAAGTGATGAGTACGTGATTGTTCACTGCAAAATTCTTTCAACATTTTTCATATGTTTGAAACTTGTTGGGAAGTGTTGAAAATGAAAAATGTTGGAAAAATTTATATTTTATGAAGCTTAATTCCTAGAATTGGAATAGATTGTTCATAGTATGTACTCATCTTTAAACTTTGTGAAGTTAAAACATCAACCAGAAAGTGTCAGTTCCCTCATACTGTCAACACCACTTTTTTAGTGCTTTTCAAATCTCTGCCAACTTGTTAGGCAAAAGCTGGTAATTCATCTTTTAAATCATCATTTCCATGTGCATTTTTTAAGTTAATATATAATGAATTGAAAGTTTCCTAACATGCTAGGCTTCAGATTTGATTTAATATTTGAACCATGAAGCAGTAATCAAGATTTGAGCACCCACCGGGGCCACTTCATTTACTACCAAGCACAATACCCTCAAAAATAACTTGCAAACCAAATTACATTGGCGAGAGTTACTTCCAGGCCAGCATCATACCCAGGCAAAGAGGGCTAGTGCCAGGTTGCCAAATGGATCTGATGTAATAGATCCTGAGCAAAAGCTCTTTCTTTGCAAAAAAAAAAAAAAAATGTCTCCTCACCCATTTTATCAGGATTCTCAGAATTTTAAGCATTAGTGATTACTTTCTTTGTGTTGAAGCAATTAAATCCCCACCA
Source organism: Hipposideros armiger (assembly GCF_001890085.2). Lineage (NCBI taxonomy): Eukaryota > Metazoa > Chordata > Mammalia > Chiroptera > Hipposideridae > Hipposideros > Hipposideros armiger. The sequence goes on along the minus strand of NW_017731532.1, from coordinate 1,193,744 downwards.
GTTCTATATTAGAACTTAAGTATTTTACTTCAGTATGGGCTCCACATAATTATGGTTCATCCATAGGATAGAATAAAATGGAGCCATTAAAATAGAATGATGGAATGCTACATCTACTGACATGGAAAGATGCCCATGATATACAGGTTCATTGCAAAATACAGGTATGTCTGTGTGTGTACATGACAGAAATTTGTGGAAGGGTATTTATTAAAATATTAATAGTGATTACTTCCAGTTGAAGGCTATATGGGAGTTTTTTTACTCTTTTTATATATTTCTCTATTGTTTATTTTTACAACAGATATATAACATTTTTTGTTAATAATAACAAATACAATAAGGCTATTTGCATTTCAATAAAAATTAAATTGAAAATATCCCAGAAAACCACTAAGCCATTATCACCTTATCAAAATGTAATTTAGCAAGATTTTCAAGTCAAGGTTAAAGTCCCCTAAGGAATGAGACCCAGGTCTAACACATCTTAAAGAGCCTGGGGGAAAAGAGTCAAAGACAGACTAGGCGAAGAGGTCTCCAGCCAGGTATTAAGCAGTCAAGGGATAGGTCTGTGCTATCCTGGGGACATTTCACGGGAGAAAAGTCAGCAGACAATGGAAGGCATCTGTGGTCTTCAGCTCCAGAGAACCCAGAGAGTGAAAGCTCACCGCACTCAATACAGACTCAGAATGGATCTCAAGTTTGCCACAATTCCTGCTTTCAATATTATAGAAGAAAATACCTCCTGACAAACAATGTTCACTTCTCCCCCAACAGTAGGCCCAGGATCCAATGGCAGTTAATTTTTAAAAATATATATTTAACAGATTTACATATTTAAAGTTATACTTCACAGAGACTGAAAAGAAGAATATGAAATGTTAAATCACTCACCTCCATGGGAAGACACATTTGTACATGGGCAGATGATCCTGGAGGTGACACTGCTGTCCCATCTTTAACTTGAAAATGCGTTTTGCACATGTAGCCATCAGAACAGTCCTGTGTTCCATTAACCAAAGAATACACAAGAAAATGCCAATTATTTTAAGAATTCGTCATTCTAAGAACTACAGCTTCTCCTAAGTTCCAAACCAAACAATGAAAAACTAAGTATATTAAATGAGATGATATAATATGGATAAAGAAACTCCTCCAATATCCCTGTACATAGTAGGTACTCAGTAAATAGAAGTTTTAATCCCCTACCTTTCTCATTTATTAATGATGTTCTCTTTCTTAGACTAAATCCTCCCACTTTCATTTTCCCAAAAACAGAAGTCATAGAGCAAAGCTTTAGGTTGACAGCTGCTAAAATACATGTCAACTTATAGAAATATTTTGTCAAATAGTTAATATTGATTTTCATGACATATATACAAAGAGAAATTTTAGGAGGACTTGCAACAGATCTTCAAATTGGAAGGGAATCTCTATTTCAATTTCTTGTTCAAGGCAAGATCTCCATTAAAATGTCCCAGGGAGGGAATTACGCAGTACCTACCTGAGCATTTCCAGGAATCTACACTTGACTCCCTTACCCGACTGCCACCTCCATTTTCATACATGGAACATTGTTCCTTGAGAACGTTTTCTTACATTGTATTGAAATGTTTCCCTTTAGCCTTAACTCATTGGTTCTAGTTCTACCCTCTGGAATCTAAACTCTTTTCCACAGAGCCATTCTTCAAAGAGTCGAAGACAAATTTTCAAATGTTCTTTAAAAAAGATGATATCCAATCCTTTCACCAGTTGCATTTCTCTCCTGTTTCTTACACTTTCTCTTAAATACACTAATGGATGATGTTCATTTAATTGTGGTCAGTTTCTTTTTTTTTTTTAATTCAAAACTTGTTTGAATTCAATAAAGTCATGTGTAAAAATATTATACCTCCTCATGCACAAACATACTCACATATCAATGAAAATTATTAATTATCCACCAAATTGTCATACTAACATTCACAGTGTAACATATTTAAAACAATTATAATTAAGAAAGATGTAGTTGCTTAATCTGATGCAGTAAGAAAATACAGAATAGATTTCCAACAAAACAATTCACAATTCACTTAAATACTTTTACTAAGATTCAAAAATCTAGTTTTTAACGAAAAAACAAGAAAAGAAAAATTTTATAGTGTTTGTGAGCAATTTAATATTGAATATATTTTACAATTTGTGTCATGCCAACTATGCTAGAGCATTTGATTTTAGGTAACTACATGGGGTAGGCCCTAAATCCAATATGACTGGTGTCCTCATAAGAAGAGGGAAATTTGGGTACAGAGACACAGACCCACAGGGGAGAAGGCCACGGGAAGACAGAGGCAGAGATTGGATCGGTGTATCTACAACCCAAAAAATGACAGGGATTGCCATCAACTGCCAGAAACTAGGAGAGGCAGCGAAGGATTCTTCTCTAGAGACTTTGGAGGAAGCATGGCCTTGCAGATGCCTTGATTTCTGACTTCCAACCACCAGAACTACGAGAAAATAAATTTCTATGTTTTAAGACACCCCATTTGTGGTTCTTTGTTATGGCAGCCCTAGGAAACTAATACAAAAACCATATGTTCTGAGAAATATGGAGGGACCTTTACAATGCCTCCCAGGTAGCTGGGCTAACATCTTCCCAGCACCCACACAGGGACCCTGCTGGTTGGGAGTGGTTAGCCGCAGCTCTGGTTGGCTGGACCCAACTCATTTTGACTGATTGATGCCACTGCCACAGGCTATTAAAGATTTTGAATATTATTCCTGCCTGTAAAGTAAGCAATCAGGTATCCAATACTACCATCTGTTATTAATTCATTAAGGTTCTGAATTTGTAAATTGAATCATTGTTTTAAATTCCAGTTCTATATGATCCAACCACACAACATACCCCCTGACGGCCTTCTACCACTGAAATTTTTGTATTTAGACAATGTAAATGACTTTTAATATTGGCTTACATGGACAAAAAAACAGGCAGTTTCTGTTGTTGTTGCTTTTTTACATCAAGTATCCATTCCCCCTTCTTTAGAAATAGTAGCCAAATTTCCACTAAGGAATTATTCCCTTCTCCCCTGTCAGTGTGGACATGGTCCCCCAGCTCTAGAAATAGTCACAGGAGGCTGATCTGACCAATCAGGGTACCAGTCCTGCTGGCCTCAGAGACTCAGGAGGGCAAATCATCCAATCAGAGCCAATAGATATGATTCAGGACTTTGGGGTAGGGGGTGGGGTACAAGGCTGTTCTCTTTTTCACTGGATTTGAACCAGAAAGATAAAGCCCTGGCAGTGTTGGCAGCCACCATGTAATTAAATGAAGTCTGAGAATGACGCCAATGCAGAGGAAAACAAGGCCATGAGATGCAGAGTCCAGATCCTGATTACACTATTTACACCAACCATACCTGAAGCTAACTCTACACTCAAATTTTGTAATTACATCATCCCAAAAAGTCCCTACTTTGCTTCACCCAGTTTGGGCTGGGTTCTCTGTCACTTACAACCAAAATAATCCTTCTATTAAATGACATATATTGGTGCTTATTAGTTTAAAACTAGAAGATTTGTTACCATATTATTATCATCACTCTTGTGATGGTAGATCATCGATAGTTGATTATATAAAAGATTTACTACATACAATAAAACCATAGTACTATGTGTTTGTGAGAAAAAGTACTGACAGTCTGCAATTTAAAAATAATCTAGCAAGTTAGGATCCTTAGTACAGAATCCAGACTGCCATTCCGCATAAAAACCTGGTTCCCATGGAGATGAAAAACACCCTGGACCTGCATGGGAGGAGGCAGGAACAAAAGGGACGTTATAGCTTATTCAGTTCAGTCGTCCCATTTCAGAGATGACAGGGTAAAGGATTGAAGCACGTTAAAGAGGCTTGTCTTGAAGCTAATTAGGTGCAGAGCTGGAAGTGGAAAGCAGATCTCTTGACTCCAGTGTCCTACTACACTAAGCAAATTCTGCCACAGAGCTGGACCATGGCAGGAAAGTGCTCACTGACTCATGTGGGCTGGCGTAAGCCAGCACTCTGCACACTGAATAACCAGCTCACGCCACTTAAGTGTGGTCTGGGGAAAAGCAGCCTCAACCCACCCTGGGAGCTTTTTGGACGTGCAGAATCTCAAGCCCCACCTCAGCCCTCCTGAATCGGAATCTGTATTTAGCAGGCTCCCAGGTGAGTTCCATGCCTGCCTGGAAGCACGGAGGCAGCATGCATGGCAATCCCTGACTCAAAGGGACTGCAAGCTGATTGCATTCAACAGTAGTTCCCAACTCTAGCTGCACATCTGAAGCACCTGGGGAGTTTTCAAAATGCTGTTGCTGGGGTTCCCCCCCCCCCATCCCTCCACAGATTAGTAAAGTCAGAATCTTCTTAGTAGACACGAAGGCAGTAGCCAGGGTAGAGAACCACTGCACTAAATACACTGGAGTCCCTCTTTTAAAGTCTAGGAACATAGTCAACCCAGTGCTCTGCAGCTGCTCCAGGAGAAAAGGCCACAGGAACCCCCAACCTTCAGGAATACCACAGCTCTCTGGAGCTCTCCATGTACTAAATGCACCTCTGAGGATGCTTGCCCTAGAACTGTGACTGTGCTGAGACTGCTTTGTAAGTGGTCTTCACCACCATCTCAAACCCCACTTTCTGGCAACTTCCCCAGCCTTAACCCAGTCCTATGTAACTACCATTAATCTCATAACTGAAAACTGCTGTTGTCCCATGTCCAGCTACATTTCCACCATCAGGACTCCTTGCTGCTTAATCCACCACAGAGCAGGTGGCTTCACTCTGTCACCATAGAAGAGAAACTAATAGGAAATGTCCATATGCTATAATCCAGACGCCACTAATAAAAGAGAATACTTCCTCATAGACAAAACTCCTCAAGTTATCTATATAGGATGCCCTTCACCTTACACCAAAATAAGAAATAGAGATTTAAATGAGAAAAACAATTACTCTACATATAAATGTGCTATATGATAATCCTGGAGAATATAAATACATACATGTAATATTAAATAGGTATTTAAAAAGTAAACAAAAGGGCCGGCCAAGTGGCATGTTGGTTAGGAGTTGGCTTGGGACGCCAGCTCTGAGCAGCAGGGCCCCAGTTCGGATCCCACATGAGGGCCAGTGATACTATGCCCTCTACAGCTAAGATGGTGAACAACAGCTCAACCTGGAGCTGGGCTGCCATGAGTCACCGGCAACGGCATAGGCTGCAGCCACCGCTGCAGTGGGCTGCCATAAGCTACTGTGAATGGCTGGCAGCTGACGTGAGCTGCCAAGAGCCGCCGTGAGCGGCCATCCAGTGGCCGGCAACCGATCTGCCTCAGCCTGGAAGAGCACTATGATAATACATACATGGGCCAGTGAAGCGACGTCCTCCACACCTAGACTGAAGAACAAAAAGGACAGCAAGTTGTCTGTTCCCCTTCCCCGATTCCCCAATAAAATCTTTAAAAAAAATAAATAAATTAAAAAGTAAACAAAACCCTGAAAGTTATAAAATATTGATAAATTTTACTATATGGGAAAAATTCTTAACACCATTAACTGAAAGATAAATATCAAAATGTGAAAAAAAACATTTTTAGCTCATATCATAGAAACAGGCTAATTTTGTCAATATATAGCTTTAATTTCCTTAATATATTAATAATTCCAACAAAATAATAAGAAAAAGACCCACAGTCCAATAGAAAAATGAGCAAAGGATATAAAAAGATAGTTTACTAAAGAGGAAGTACATATGGATATTAATCACATAAAAATATGTTCAGTGTTACCCATAAGAAAAATGTAAATTAAAATTATGCAATACCATTCTTTTACCTATCAGATTGGCAAAGATCAAAAGGCATGAAATACACTGTGTAAACAAAGATATTTATAAAACAGGTAGTCACTCTCATACATTGCCAGAGGCAGGGTGGTTTAAATTAGTATAACCTCCCCAAAGAGTAAGTTGTCAATAACTACCCCAATTAAAAATGCACATATCTTCCACCTAGAAATACTACTTCCAGGAATTTATCGTACAGATATAGATGAATATGAGGAAATAAATTTCAAGCAATGATATGCATTACACTATTGTTTTCATAACACAATATTGGAAATAACCTAAATGCCTATCATTGAGGATTGGTTCAATTAATTATGGTATATCCAAATAACGGAGTGCTAGTCAACCATAAAAAATGAGTAGTAAGTTCTATAAGTATTGATATGGAATAATAATCAAGATAGGTCATTAAGTTAAAAAAAAAGGATGTGCAGAACAGTATGTATATGTGTATATTATGCTACCATTTGTTTAAATACGTATGCTTGTGTATGCACTGACTATATCTGGAAGGACATCCAAGACACTGGTATTGGTGGTGATCTCTTAAGGGTTTAGGTGAGGAAGTTGGGAGGGTTAGGAAGGAAACTTACAGTTTTTAGTGTACAAACCCTTTTGTGCCTATAAATAAATAACACTTCATGTTAAACAAATATTTCATTGATTGCTCTTTGAACATATGCCTCCAGGCCATCACACTGCTGCAACAGATTCCAACCTTGAACTTCTCGAGAAAATGCCCTAAAGGCTTTATAGAACCCTAGAGAGGTAACCAAGTGTTCCAGTGTAGCGCTGACTGTATATTGGATGGAGATCCAAGAATTTCCTAACAAAATATGTTTGAGTCTGCTTTCTGACAAGCTGTCATGGGCTATGCCACCCAGGGAGCTATGTTATGCCTGCTGGAATCCAGCTACTAAATAACCATAGGGCTTCTGTTGTTGAATTTTAATAAGCTTTTAACGATCTTCTCTAGAAAAATGCTGCTATCTAAAACAATTGGGTGGTCATCTAAGGGCCTTCGTTCTACTTTGAAATAAAGTATTATTGCACATGGGACTTAAGCTGAAGTTAACTGCTCAGAATGATCAGCTTCAGGGAGAGGCAGGCAAGGCCGTAGGGGAGGAATTAAGACAAGAGGACGTTTTTAGGTCACTGCACCGATCAAACAGGACTTTCATGGTTGGTGGAACCCTGAGGAACAGGCCAAACCTAGGCCAAAGATCTCAAATGGTTGTTCTTTTCTCTAGGTAAAAAAAATCAAACCAAAACTCCCATGAGCTGTCCAAAGCTGATTAACCATGGGAGCAAAAAAAAAAAAAGACAGTAAAAACTGCTGCTGAAAAGCAAAGCTTACACTGGGTAGGTCACACATTAAATTCATATCTGTCAATTTTTTTAAATGTCAAAGTTACGTGTAGATGGTGTAGGAAATTAATTACAGAGTTAGAGATCCTTCAGAACACAGCTCTGAATTTGGTATTATGTCTCCTCCTCACACCCATCCCCATTACCCAGCAAATCTGCCTAACCCTGATTTCAATTTCTGATACTGTTACACCTTCCAAATGCAGGTGTGGACCCTGGCCAAGGCTGACTCTGGTGTCTCTGAGTCAATATCAAGAGTAACCAGGCCCAGTCAAAGTAATTCATGGGTAACTACCGGCCTTAGACTCACTCAGGCAAAAATTCAAAAGACCCAAAACTCAAAAACCCAAAAGTGAAAGTAAGGCTATAACATATTTCATCTTTGAAAAAGACCATTGTACATCTCTCATTTTCCCTGGTCTTGGAGTTACAAAACATGACAGCCATTTATTAAATAGTCCACCCATACCTCAGAACTTTCTGGGTGGGGGTTGGAGAGAAACCTCAGATAATAATAAGTTGCAGCTGAGGGAGCTGGGGCTGTCCTTCCAGGAAATAATTAAATCCGCTGGATGTGCCCCCATCCAATAGAGTCCGATAGCCCCTTGCTTCCCAATTTGCACATTACCCATAATGATTATTGCTTTTATCTGTGTGACCTAACATGTGAATTCCTACTGAACTCGTTTGTTCAGCAGCTGGGAATTAAACCACACAAAAACATTGTGACCATCGGTCCTTGGTTGGAGATTCTCTGGCTCGGTCCAATTTAAAAGAGCTTTCTTTGAAAGTATGAAACTAAAAGAGAGCTTGAAGGATTTTGACTTGAAATATTCTCTGCACAGCAGCAGTGTGTCAGCAGGTTATCTGCCTTCTACCACCATACTTAGTTCAGCAGCGAATCTTGTTTATGTTAGCATACTCATTACGTACTTTTATTAGGTTTAAATGTCTAATCAACCCATAAACAAAGCACGGAGGACTAATTATGGTTACTGAACATAATCTAAATATTATAAATCTTGATGCTGTAAAGATAATAATATAATTAATTTAAAAATCAGAAGGACGAACAGGAAAGAATGAGAGAGATAGTGTAAGTACACTAAATTCCTCATCTACCATGGCAGGAATCAACAGTTATTGTTCAAAAATGAGACACCAGGAAGTAGAAGTATACTGGTTAAAGTTACAGGGATAATTATGAGAATAACTAAGGAGTTATTCTTCATCAATAAGGGTTCCATTAAACAAATTTAATGGAAACAAATTTGATTAAAATACAATGGAATGCAATGTAGGTATTAGAAATGAGCTCACAAAGAAAGATGTCTACGATGTAATGTTCGGTGGAAACCGTAAGTTACAGAACAAACCCATTTAAGTATATATATATTATAAATGTGCATACATATATTTATATGTGCACACAAAAAAACAAACTACAGACGAGTCAGAGGAGAGGGAAGAAGCTACTTTCATCTGTCGTTTTTACATCTGTGTATTATTAGACTTTTTACAGTGATTGTGTATTATTTTTCCTTATAAAAATTAAATAAAATACAGTAAAATAAAGACAAAACCCATAAAAGAAAAAGTAATATTGTGCTAGGGAGACTGAGTAAGGAAAATTCATTAAAGTTTTCCTTCTGCTTTCTGCAGTCAATATTATCCTAAGAACCATAAAGTGTTCTTGCATACAATGTTAATTTTTGGTTTTATTTTTCTCCCCTTTTTTAAAGTAAACATCTAGTTGCTAAACCAAAACACCACCAATACCTCTTATCTAAGTCATTATCTAATAATATCATAGTCACGTAGTTTTTCAAGTGGGCATTGTGTTACGCCACTTAGAGTCTTAATGTTCAATTGCATTCAATAAAGACATGCTGAGCACCCCAACACTGTGCTCATTTGTATAAGAAGCTCGTTTTCTTACAGTCGCCCTGCTCCTTTTTCTGGCAGGACTCTTATACGGACCAAGTCCCCCTTCTTTTCACCTCCAACCCCTCCCGACTTCCCAAATGAGCAGAGCTCACTGCTCTCCACTTTTCTGAATGCAGGTCAAAGCACAGCAAGGGCAGGGGCCCCAAGGAATAAGGAGCAGAGGAAACTCAAGACACTTAGCAGGCCAGGAAAGAAGGTTACTGGGCCAATGTAGACACGTTATTTGGGGGTAAGCACACAAGTATAAGTAAATGCAAGTACTTACACAGCCTGCTTATGTCACACCAGTTTTTTAAAAAAAGGTTACAGTTTACATGATGTGAAATTCCTTCCCTTTCTTGGAGCTCATGCATCAAAAGTACGTTTAAATCACAGTGGTTCCATTTCCCTTATTAACACTTTCAACAAATATCACTGCACTGTTAGGTTTCACTATGAAGCATTTGTGGGATTTCATTCTCTTTTTCCTTCTTTCGCTTTTTAATAATGTTTGGTTTTCGGGTTTTCCAACTTGCCCATTTTGAGTTTTCAATTTTCAGTTCATAGATGTGGGACCTTTGTATGTGCCCTCATATTTTTTATTATATTAAACAATTCGGTTTTGCCTCCCAGAGCAGTCCTGCTTATTTGTGCCCAAGGAATGGCCAATGGATGCTATAACTGATTGCAGAGGATATGGGGAACCGGCTATAGTAAAATATTTTTTTCCCCTCTTTGTTTCCACTTCCAATTTAAGTTTGTAGAGATTTTGCCATATTTTGTTTGCTCTAGTTGAAATGTTCTCAAAGGCTTATCATTGCTTTTCTGATATCATAGATTTTTAAAAAAAGAAAAAACCATATAGATGGCCCAAGTTCTGGACTACCCCATCTGGATTTCTGGATTTAAAGTTACTCTAAATCTTATTCCTTTCATAAATAAATTATTTCTTTTTATGACATTATAAGAGAATTGTTCAAGACAATTAAGAGTATTAAAGGAATTTTGCACTTAATAAAGTAAATTGAAAGAAGTTTGATAGTCTGACAGTAGAAAATTATCAGGGTAGCATGCTGTCACTTTGATATCAAAGCACTATTCTTACAAAGCAGCACAAATAATTTATTAACTTTCCTCTTTTTTTGTGGAATGAAAGGTACTTGAGCTTAAACAGTTTTACTCAGAGAAGGATCCTGCTATGAGTGTGAGAAGAAGGAATGGGGAGGTGAGAAAGAAAGGCCTTCCTGGCATGGGTACCATACACAGTATCAGAAAATGGGTGGCTGTTTTTTAAAACAACAGAAATGTATTCACTCATAGTTCTGGATCTAGAGGCTAGAAGTCCAAAATCAGCTCCCCCAGAAGAGCTGAGGAAGAACAGGGTCAACATTCGGCGCTTCAGAAGCTGTTCCAGCCTGAGGACGCCAGGCCAGGTCCCCATGGTTGTTGCTGGAAACCAAAAGGGCTTTAACTAAAAATGGAAAAGGAGGTGCTACAGCTTTTAGAGTAAGCTGCGTGGTAGTGCGATCACTGCTTTTTATCTATGGGGTCTGTATAATGTGAGATTGAAGACTTCATTGGAGTTATTCTACTTGCAAAAGAGTATTCAATATCCACTACTTCCACTACTTGGATCAATACCAGACACAGGGCAAACTCACACTGCAGGCAGAGAAGAGGAAAAAGGAGAAAGGCGAGAGGCAGGATGTTATCCACTCAGTCTTTGCTATTAACGTAAGAAAAGTTCCCTGACATATTTCCCAGAAGGAGTCACAATCTCTGCCCTCATGGTCATTTCCATTCCAAGCCTGTGCATGTTTAAAGCTCTTAGACTGAATGCGCTCCCTTCTGTGTCCTCTATCACAAGTCCTGCTTCCCATACCTTGACACTAGAAAGTCTCAGAAGCATCAAGGCAGGGGCCGTGTGAAAGCCAGGCTGACACAACGTGATAGCGGAAGGCGAGGAAGCCCACCACCTCACCCCACACTTAGGCTACAAATCTTAGGGACTCTTCCTTTCATACCACATCTCCTTCATTTCCATGAATTAATTATGTTCCCCCACTGCTGTGTTCCCAACCTAAGGATTGGAAACAGACCTGTTGAACTGGTGATCATATATCTAATAATGTCTTAGCCTAAAGTCTGTGTTTATCAAATTTACATTTCATATAATGGGGGGATACACTGGTACCCTCCAGGAATGTTTGCATTTCTCTAAGTGTTTCTTTGGTCTTCTAAACATGAGAGAATAGCAGAGCCTATATTTACCCTTCCATCTTGGAAAACTAGAAAACCAAACAAAAACACATGAAATCAGGGTTTTCAGATATTGGACACAAGCAATGAAGGACAGTGACCTCTGAGAGAAAGGAAATAAACAGGTAAGCTCTATAAGTGTCCCAGCTCACCGCCAGGGCAAAGGTTTTATAAAAGAAAAGATAAAATGGTAGATGATTTCATTGTTGGCTTAAATAATCTAAAAGAATCAACAGAAAAAGTAATATAAAATAAATAAGAGTTCCAGAGGGGAGCCAGGAAAAAGATCAACAGATAAAAATCAATAACTTTACAAATTATAAAGTAATAATTAATTAAAATCATAAAGATACAATATATTCCTGGTATTAACAAAATTGTCAAGTAGCCAGGAAAATACCTATCATTATGCCAAGAAAACTCTACAAGTTTACTGGTGAAAATAAAAAATCCATAGTTTTTCTTTTTTAATAAAACTTGTAAAGTGATTCTAAAATTTATCTAAACAAGAATATATACAGAGGTACTGAATTTTTTTTAAAAGAACAAAGAATGGTAGACTTATCGGATATCAAAACCAACTAAAGAGAAGTAATAATAATTAAAATCTATGTTACTACGACAGAGAAGAAAAACAGATCAGTGATTAGGATATGGAGTCTAGAAATAGACTGACTTGTAGAACTTAATATATGATACAAAAAGAATTTTGTATCATTGATGGAAGAATACATAAGTCAATAATGATTATTATTAATGAAGTCAACTGGCTCACAATTAAGTAAAATAAACTATATTACCACATCACACAATCTCTAAAATAAGTCCCTGGTAGATATAAAAAATAAAATAAAAAGTTCTAAAGGAAAATACAAGAGACTATTTTTATAATTCAAAGTTAGGAAGGATTTCCTGAGCAAAACCAACCCAGAAGCCATAAAGCAAAAGACTGGCAGATTTATTAAAAATTAAAAACTCCTATATGACAAATGATACTATTAACGAAGTTAAAGGAGAAGTGACAGTCTGGGAAAAAATATTTGCAATATATAGGAAATGAAGGATTGATAGTCATAATATATAAGATTCTCCTACAAATCAATACTACAAAGATAAACACAACCCCACAGTAAGACAAACAAAAGGCATAAACAGGAAATTCCTAGGAGAAAGACCAGTGGCCAATAAGTATATGAAAACATGCTCAACATAAGTATAATGAGGAAAATGCAAATCAAAACAATATATCATTTTTCATCTTTTAAAATGAAAAAATATAAAAGATTAGTAATACCAATTTTATAGTGTATGAGAAAATGGGCATACTCTTATAATTTTTAATAGCAGTATAAATTGCTACAGTCTGGAGACAATTTTTGTCTGTGATTCTCTCATTCATTCATTCATTCATTGAATAAATAGTATTAACACCTACACTGTGCAATTTGTCACACTACGTAGGCCCGAGGGATACAGCAGTGACCAAAACAGACAAAAGTTCTTGCCCTCATGGAGCCTGCATTCTGGAGAACCATGGTCAAGGGCAGGGAAGGTAACAAATAACGAAATATGTAGAACAGGGGTTTTTAAGTGCAATGAAAATAAATAAATTAGGGTCAGCGGGATTGAAAGTGACAGGATTAGGAAGATGCTATAATATTTTGCGTAGGGTGGGCAGGTAGGACCTCATTGATAAAATGAGCGAAGATCTAAAGGAAGTAAGGGAACAAGTCGGAAAGCTCTCTAGGGGAAGGACACACTAGACAGTTGGAACGGGAACTGCCAAGGGCCCAAGGTTTAAACTGCAGGAATACCAGTACGGCTGGCACTGAGTGAAGGAGCCGTAGAATGGTATTAAGTACAGAGGAAAGTGGGATCCATTTAGGACTGGAAGTTATGGTCAAAGCTTTGGATTTTACTCTCCGATTAAAACTGGAAGTCATTGGAAGGTTCCGAGTCAGAGAGTTATATGGCTGGACTCACGTTTTTTAAAAGATCCCTCCAGCTGCAATTTAGAGACCAGATTCTAAGCCAGGTGAGAAATGAAGGCAGCCTAGGCTAAAGTGGTATAGTGGAGGTGGTGATCAGCGGCTGATTATGAAGATATTTGGAAGATAGAGTTAATAGGATCTACTAGCAGGTTAAACGTGGGGTGCAGAGAAAGAGGGGAGTCAAGGGGAACTCCAGATTCTTGTCCTGAGATCCTGGAAGCTACCAGTTACTGAAATAGGGAAGTATGTGAAAGAGGCAGGTTGGGGGGCATACGGGCAAGGTTAAGTAAAAATGAATTAAATATGCCTTGTAGCTATTCAAATGGAATGTCAATTAGGTTCCTGGATATAAAAGCCTACAGTTCAGGGACTTGATAGATGCTAAAAATATAAATTCAAGAGTCATTGGTGAATATACAGTATTTATAGCCAAGGGGCTGGATAGGATCTCCAAGCAAGTGAGTCTAACTAGTGAAGGAAAGGAATCCAAAGATTGAGAACTGGGGCACTCCAGTGTTTAGCTGTTGTGCGATGAGAAGGAAACAGCAGAGGAAGCCAAGAAGAAGCAATCAAAAGGTAGAAGGAAGCCAAGAGGTGAGTGTCCCCAATGCCAAGCAAAGAGTATTGCAAAAAGGGAGTAATAATGTGCCAATTTTGCAGAATCTGTCAAAATGTAAGGTGAGCACACTCTGTCATTCAGCAATTCTAGTTAGAACTACCTATTCTACAGAAATATATATATAAGTACACATAAAAAATTGCATTACATGGATATTTATTAAAGTATCATTTGCAATACCAAATTAAATGCCCATCATAGGGGAATGCTTAAATTAGGTGGATAATTTAAGGGAATAAAGTGCAACAATTAAAAATAACCTGGAAGAGGTAAGTTATTGACATGGAATGACCTCTGAATATTATGTTAAAAAAACTACTTGAAGAATCATATAGAATGATTGATTCCAGATATACGGGGGGAAAAAAAACAACACACGCATTTATATGTTACCTGCAAAGCAGGCAGGATCTGGTGATGAGAGAAACCATGAGTTCTCAATCAGACTTTCTGGGATAGAAATTTGGCTTGTCACCTTGGACAAGTTTCTTAACTTCTCTTGGCTTTCCTTTCCTCTTCTAAAAAAGTCCTCAAAGGGAGGTTCTAAGGATTAAATGAATTAATGCCCAAAAAAGATCAGTCTCTGGCACATAGCAATTACTCAGTAAGTGTTAGACATTAATAATGCCTTAATAGTATAGATTTTAATATATAATAACAGCACAGATAAGTGTATAACAAGAAATTTTAAAGTTTACTCCCCAAACTGTTAGCACTGTGTTTTTTCAGAGATGTTGGAACTGGGAGTTGGCAGAAGAGGTGAGAGCCAACAGAACAAGACTTAAACATTTTGCCATATATACATCTATATTATTTGAATTTTAAATAATATACTAATGCAAATTCTACCAAAGTACACATGCATTTATTGTGAAATTTGTATTTTTTTTTAATTGAGAGAGTAAAAAGAATAGTACGTTTATGGACCTCAAAGGCTATTTCTGATGATTTCTATTCAACGATCTATGGTTCAGCTAACACCAAAAAGATAAATCAAATAATTGGGATAATGTGAAGCAGGAAATATAATATTTTCTAGCCATATACAAGAAAGATACTCAGACACGTGGCAATAAAAATAGAAAAGACAGAAGAGCCTGAATAAAATTAAATAAAGGGAAGAGAATGCAATTGAGCACACATTCATAGACTCAGCCTAAGCATTGGGCAAATCAAAAACCCTATCTAGCACCCCTGAGTGAAGCAGTTACCCAGCATCTCCTGAAACATTTCCAGTGACATAGGTAGCATGTATTATTATTAGTCAGTTACACCTTATTTTAATGTAGTCCCTCATTGTTCCTACTTGTCTCATCGGAAGCAACACGGAATTAAGCCTCTTTCTTCACCAAGGCTGACTTTTGGCTACACTTCCAGGCCCTCCTACCTTGTCTAGGCGGGCCCAGCCCTGCCCAATGTGGGCAGAGGGCATTCCAAGATGCAGGCTACTACGCTGCTCCAAACCTAAGACAAATACAGCTAAGTTTCTTTCCATACAGTGATGCCAACAGGTAGAATGTTTGAGACAATGTGGTTGTACTACTCTATGGCTTCTGACTTCGACTAAATTCTGCTTAAGAAACAACAGGTATTTGCAGGAGACACATGCTAGAGTGTATGTACTCCATGCAGACTCAACTTAACTCTTTTATGCAAAACCCCCAGTTTTTCTTTCATCACCTCTTTCTTTGTCTCCAGTACAAACCAGCTCCTCCCCAAACCTTCCCAAGGTGGAACTCACTACTCCATGTATGGCTCTGCTTCTAATTACTATTTACTGCATTTGCATGTGTTTTTTTCTCATTATAATGTCATTAGCATTCAAGGGAGCCTGGTTGCCCCGGCAACCAGGAGTGGTGCATGCAAGGCACAGCCTTTAATGAAAACTTAACCCTACTTCGTTTAATTCCCACTGTGTTTTTTGGCTCACTTCACTTTTGTGGTCACAAGAATGGAAATAGCCTGCAGTTACCCCTTCTTATGTGGTGCTGCTCCAAGGCTTTGGGAACCTATGTGTGTTCCCCTGAACACAAACAGCATGGTGTTTCTCATAACTAACCTTTATAACTTCTTCTGATAACAATAAATTCTCCTTCTGATCAACACTACTCATTCAGCACAGTCCTTTGACTATAAAAATAGTCTATTTTTCCTCCAGCTTAAATATTCTCAGGTTCTTCAGATTTGATATGATTTCTGCAGTCCTTACTAATTTAACTGCCTGCCCCTGAAAACATTCTAAATGATTTGGTTGATATCAAACTCACTGCTTCTATACCATCATGCCAATCTGGTAACCTTCTCAAAGGAAATAAGGGATTAGTTCAACAGGACTTTTTTTAGCCATCCTACAAAGGTATGCTTATCAAAGCTGAGTATAATAATAATAATAATGATCAAATCAAGATTTAACAAAAAAATTTTTAAACCCTCAGGCGAAAATTATATGACAGTGTGAATAAAAATAAAATCCTGGGCCGGCTGAGTGGCCTGTTGGTTAAGAGCTGGCTTGAGACGCCAGAGGGTCCTGGTTCGGATCCCACATATGAGGGCCACTGACACTGCCCTCTACAGCTAAGATGCTGAACAACAGCTCAACCTGGAGCTGGGCTGCCTGGAGTTGCCGGCAATGGCGTGGGCTGCAGCCCCTGCTGCAGTGGGTTGCCATGGGCTACCGTGTGTAGCCAGCAGCCAGCGTGAGTGGCCGTCCAGAAGCCAGCGACTGATCTGCCTCGCCCGGGAAGAGTGCAATGATGGTGCCAACTTGGCCCAGTGAAGCAACATCCTCCACAGCTAGACTGAAGAACAAAAGGACAGCAACTTGTCTGTTCCCCTTTCCCCAATTCCCCAGCGCTGTTCCCATCCCCCAATTCCCCAATAAAAATCTTTAAAATAAATAAATAAAATCCTAAAATTAGGCTCAAAAACCCAACTACACAGATAGAGGAGCTCTTGCTTAACAGCCATGCACACTTTTAAGCCATCAAGAGCTCTAGATGCCTTCAAGTTCAATAGGAGCCAAAGTGTGACAGGTTGTCACATAGGGATTCCCTAGAAGTCAGTTTGTAATTGTTACACGTGCAGGATAAAGTAAGGAGAGCAAGGTCAACAGTATTGCAGAACTGTTTTAAGAAGGCAAATCTTCTATGAACCAGCAACTAATGACCACAGAAATCTATTATTTTCTGATATTGCTGTCCTTTACAATATGAGGAATGACAGAATCAGCGGGGCCAACCACTGAAGTAAGGCAGCCTGAGGAGTGAGCAGACAATAGAAAATGAGCTCTCACTTCTGATGTAGTGGACTTGGAGCAGTCCAGGGAGAATGCTACTGGACAATAAAACCAGCTGTGATGATGGAAATGTTCTTTGTGCCGTCCAAAACAAAGCAGGAGCCCCTTGAAATGTGGCTAGTACAACTAGGGAACCAGATTTTTAATTTTATTTTATTTTACTTAATTTCAATTTCAATTTGAATAAGCCACATGTGGCTAGTGGCTGCCATATTCTAAAGCACAGCTACATAAATGACTTGCTGCTGCAGAGCACATGTTCTGATAACAGGTTCAAGATCAGACTCTATTTTTCAGCTTTCCCTCAAATAAGCAACTGAAGTGGAGCCCAGCAACATCAGAGGCTTAGCCAAGGAGGAGACCCTACTGTACGTGTATGTCATGTGCGTTGTAGGCCACATCCTCCACAGGAGAAGGCCCAGCCATAGGAATAGTCTGGGGCAAGGGTGGGAGTTTAGAAGGAGACGGGTGGTTAGTTTTACTATGGACTTGAAAAGCAGTATAGCGTAGAGTCAAGTGCACAGACTGCCTGAGTTCATATCCCAGCTCTGCCATGAATAGTAATAAGTGTGACCTCAGTTACCTCATCTGTAAGGTAGGGACATTAATGACTACAATTACTAACCAGGGTGAGGATAAACCAAGCTAATACATAGGAAACACATAGACTAGAGCTTGGCACAAAATAATTGCTTCTGAGTGTTTTTTTTCCCCAAAAAAATGGGTTTTTTTCTTCAAGAGTTAACTTATTTTCAGCAATCCCCATGAGTGAATTAGAGAAGACTAGGGTAACCTATTTTTCTTCCCAGGACTTTATTCCTCTGCATAATTCAGAAGCCACCTGAACAGCTATTTGGCTTAATCCAGCTCAGTCTGGTTCACCAACCTCCTGCCACCTACCCATCCCACTCCTGCTCGCCCTTATCCCCCAGATCAGTAAGACCTAAGGTACAGCAGACTCTGCCCCATCACGCCATGCCCAGTTAGTCAATATGTTTCCTGAATCTTGACCTTCTTTCAACCCTTGCTTTCTACTCCATTCTCTGAAATCTCTTAGTTATTGAATTTGGGACCTGTCACAGTTAACGTTCTTGCCTCAGCCTTCCAAATTGTCATACAATTCAGTCCACTGCTTCCTAACCCATTTCACAATATGATACACATAAAAATTCATATTTAAAAAGTATGATGGAGTAAAGTAGAGGGGATTTGGTGGTGGTTATATGAAACTTTGTGAAAAAAACCTTAAATACATTTTCGTAATATTATATTATCATTTCAGTCACTCCCCCTTCCTAACCCCAGCCCCAGGCTAATCTTTCTGTTTCTATAGAGAAGAGTATTTATCACTTTCCTACAAATGATGGAAACTCCTTTCTCACCACTAATCAGAATACGGATAATTCAAATCTAAATTATATTTCAAAAGTGCCATCATTCAGTAAATCGAATATTCTTTTACTTTCATCGACAAATGTGAAAATTTCTTACGAGTATGAATAAATTGTGAATACAACTGAAATCATACACTTCAAACCAACGATGCAGCTTTCCCTTAAGTACACAAGATGTTGCTCTACTTGTCTTAATAATCATTCTTTATTGTTCAAACCATGACACAGACTAAACGCTATGAATGAATATTTTTTAAGATATTTGAAATACAACTTTATGCTGATTCTAAACGAAAAGGAGTTAGAATGACAGTAACAAACAAGATTTCACCACTGAATATTGCGATGTGACTGTAGCAGTCTTATGTTTGAAACTCAATAAGGAAACGACTACGTTCCGAAACAGCTAAATAGGCAGGTGCAAAAAGAGAAGTTTTTTTTTTTTTAACTGCCACATTCACTCCATAGCCCATTCATCTCCTTCAGCATCCCAAAAATTAAGCACATGTCTGCTTAGCTATGTAATAAAGAGGCAATCAGTGCACCACAGACATCACAGGACAGTTGCCTATAAAACTGGACTTCTGATGCTGGACTGCAGCCTCAATTTCTCACAGGTCATCATCCTCGTGTGGGAGAGCAGTTGTCTGACCAAACTCTAGGTCATGCCTCTACTGTGCTACCAGAGTGGGGTCCATGACACCCTCTGGTGGGGCACGAGCAGGCATGGCAAACAACTCCAAGTCAGGCTCTCTAATTAGTTTACTAGCAAGCCATGGAAAGGGCTTGTCAAAGTTTTAGTTACTTTTGGCAGAAATGTCATAGTACTTCTTTTGGTGGAAGACAATTGATTTTGTCTTCACTTTCCTGTCCTTAATATCCACTTTGTTGCCACACAGCACGATGGGGATGTTTTCACATACGTGTACCAGATCTCTATTTTAGTTAGGTGTGTTCTTACAAGTAAATCTCGAAGTTACATCAAACACTATAATGGCACACTGGGCTTGGATGTGATAGCCATCTCTCAGACCACCAAACTTCTGACCAGCTGTGTCCCATACAGTGAACTTAACAGGTCTTCTGTTGGTATGGAACACAAGGGGATGGACCTCAACACCCAAGGTAGCTACATACTTCTTTTCAACTTCACCAGTCAGATGACATTTCACAAATGTAGTTTTTCCAGTCCTACCATCACCAACCAATACAAGTTTGAACTGAACTTGGGGTTCTCCCTGAGCAGCCATTGTGATATTAGTTCCAGAAGCATCTTGGGACCCATCTGACTGAGGCAAGTGAATCTTTTTTAATCCCACATTTCCAAGGCCCAATTTTTGCCTTGAACCCATAAATTTTATCAGTACATGTGAATACATTATCATGAGGTCCTGGCAATTTTCTATTAGGTTCATTCATTCAGCTAAGTATGCTTTTTTTTAAGCCAATAATTACCTTTTAACAAATCTTACAAGTAAAAATTGTTTATCAAAAAGGTTCTAATTCTCCTTCTAGATCATAAACTTTTGACTAAACTCTCTGTAGACATCTACGGCCCTTCATTAGAAAACAGTGGAAAGTTGTATTCCAATCCCATTTGTACACAGGAAGCTGAAAACTGACGTGAGCTCAGCAGCCTAGGTTATATTCAATTCACCATTTAGATACATCAGACTATGTGAAACTCACACACAGGCAAACTTTTATACAACAGAGTTTCTCTGTGAATAAAACATTGTAGTATTTGAATCTCGGTGTTTTCACAACTCCTGACATGCAGCCGTTACACCTTCTTGTCATTGCAGTCACTCCCTCAACACACAAATTCAAGCATGTTTCCATAGTACCTTATTTGTTTCAAAGTATGAATATACTGCCTTCAGTATTTCATCCCCAATAACTTATTTGGGTACTTCTTTACACATAAGAGATATTCTTTCCAGCATGAATTCTATGTGTCGGAATTTGGCAGTTTTCTAACATGGGTAGATGCATCAATCTGAAATAAATCTTGTTTGATTTAATATTATAACAATCTGGGTCATTGTTGTCTTTATGTCATCCGACACATCATCAATACATTTACAAGTATTATTTGAGAGTGCCACCTTTTCCATCTCTTTTGATTTATTGGTCTCAATTTCCAGGCTGGCTGGTAAATTGAGGGCTTCTGTCCTTGTGTGAGGCAGTCTGGCTTCAGCTTTTAATGCTGTGACCTTGTCACTGGTTTATTTAGCTTCATCTAAATAAAATGAAAAAGCTTATTGTTAGAACCAATCTCAAAAAGAGCTTTGGTTTTTTTCTGCTGCTTTTGCCAAACTTAAAAACATTCCAGTCTTTTCCTGAACAGGATGAGTTTTTGTGGTAAGGTGCCAGTGCGTTTTGCTCTGTACTTTGTCTTCATCTGATAACTTTTCCTGCCAGTGAGGCTAATTTAGGCTGAGAGGAAAAAAGTTACCATGCACACTCATCCAAGTTTGAGATGATTTTTATTTCATTACCTAACTAGTGACTTCAATTTTTTTTTTGATACCGTGCTTGTCTGTGAAACTGATAGCTTTCTAGTTTTAATGAAGTTATCCATTAAGATCAAAAAGTAAGGACAGTATCTGTAAAATTTAAGTCTTTTTCAATATAAAAAATTAATGGGGACTATAGGCTTTTAAAACTACATAAAATATACTTAAAAGAGTGGGGAATCTTCTGTGTTCATTAAAATGTTTTAGAATTTCATGAAAATTCAAACAATCATTGATTTTTGTTTACTACAAAAAGTAAAACTTTGAAATATTCACAAAATACACATAATGCATACACTGGTGTATGATTAAAAATATTTTGATAAATTTATTTTATGAAGCTAGACTTTTAATGAATCAACTTTGTTACATTTTATTCAAGTATTAATTGATTTTTAAAAATAAATATTTTTTAATTTCCAAAAACAATAATTGATTACAAAATTCTATCAAGAATGTGACTTTGGCTAATTGTTAAAACAAAGGTAAAAACTAAAGTAAATTAAGTACATAAATCAAGAAGTAGCAAAATCACTGTTTTATTTAGAAACACTTAATATTAGAAAATGGTAATAAAAGTGATAAAAATAATCATATGTAAGTTCTAAGTCAGAAAATA
>NW_017731532.1:1165291-1166580 GCF_001890085.2 Hipposideros armiger | reverse complement strand
ATAGCACATAGTGTAAAAACTCAAATGGCACATATATATATATATATATATATATATATACATATATATATATACCAAAAATCAGCAGTGCATTTCTTACCCCTTCCCCTACTCTGGTCAACCTACCCAGAGGCAACCACTTGCAGCTTTCCTTGTTCTA
Organism: Hipposideros armiger; assembly: GCF_001890085.2. Lineage (NCBI taxonomy): Eukaryota > Metazoa > Chordata > Mammalia > Chiroptera > Hipposideridae > Hipposideros > Hipposideros armiger. The sequence continues at coordinate 1,166,420 of NW_017731532.1, read as the reverse complement.
TCTTCAGGCATTCATCTCCAAATCCATATATCTTATGTGTACAACTTTCTCCTGATACATCAAATTTAGATACTACCTATTTATTTATTGTGTAGATTATATATATATTCAAATTCAGTGTGACACCCCTCCCCCCCAAATGAAAACACCAGGATCATTAAAAAATGATTTGTGTTAAACTCATACATTGTAAAGAATGTACAGTAGAAACAGTCTCTGTCTTAGGAACCTAAGTGGTCCAAATTAATGGTAACTTGTTGATTCAGGCATCTCTACTCAGAGTATGAAATGTTTTTATTTTCTTCCAGTAACTGTACCTAATTCTCCTGTGTGGAGTCTCCTTTCCCACCTGGTAAGTGAGGCAGACTGATTGCTTTAGTGACCCAACTTTTCACAGGTCCCTGTATCCTTGGCCTTTCGTACGTAGTACCCTTTCTCACTGACTCTGAGCTTGGTCCCTAAGGAAAGTTCAAGCAGAGGTCCAAAACAGTGCTTGACTGTTTCTACTTTCTTCCTTGGGCCCTTACTACCACCATGAAAACAAGCTCAGGCTAGCCTGCTGGAACATGGAACCAAGCTGAACCATCCCAGCTGAAGCCATCTTAGACCAGCCAGCTCCCAGCCAATCCTCAGCTGATTGTAGATGCATAAGCAAGCCCTCTAGACATCACCTGAGCCTGATCAACAGAATAGGTCCAGCCAATGTGTAGGTCTCTGAGAAATAATGAATGTTTGTTTAAAACCACAATGTTTCGTAATGGTTTAATATGCAGCAATAACTAACTGATATATTAGGGATCTGTAAACAACTTGGTCCCAGTCTATAACTTCTTAGATGCTTTCAGTTATTAGAGCTCAATCCTTCAGATAATTGAGACTCAATCTTATTATTATTTTTGTTATTTTGAAGACTTCAGTCTCAAAATAAATCAATTTGAAGCTCTTTCCTTCCTGTGGTTCACCCCATACGCTTGCTGAGAGAAACTTCCTGCCCCTCACTACTTCTCTCAAGAGCCAATGGCTGGAGAATTGGAAGCAGGCAGGAGGGTCACCCCCTTGCTTTAACTGGATGCAGTCACAGTCCTCTCCTTGTTTGCGGCTGCTTCTCTGGCTGACGCTGACTGCGTAT
>NW_017731532.1:1157613-1163451 GCF_001890085.2 Hipposideros armiger | reverse complement strand
GAAAGGAAGTCAGTGTGACTGGGGTTGTGAATGAAAGGAAGAAGAATTGAAGGTGAAGTAAGAGTTGAGAGTGGTTTGCACTAGTGTGGTAGTGAGGGAGATGAGAAATGGTCTGATTCTAGATATTATGAAGGTGGAGGCAACAGGATATCTGAATGGATTGGATATGGGGTGTGAAAGAACTCCAGTAGCTGGAACAACTGGAAAAATGGAGTTGCCACCAATTGAGAGGAGAAGGTTAATTTGGATGGAATTGGGTGAGCAAGTTTGGGAAGGGAGAGATTAGGAGTTTAATTCTGAACATGTTGACTTTAGGACCTAAGTGGGGACATCACAGTAGAAATGTCAAGAAGTTGGCCTTATGAATCTGGAATTCAAGAGCGCAGTCTGGGCAGGGGATATACAATTGGGAGTAATTGGCATTTGACAGAATTTAAATGATAACCTCCATGGTCGTGAGACTAGCTAGAGAAGAGAATAAGACATAGGACAGCTTGGGCACTAATATTATGAGGTTGTGGAAAAAATGAAAAAAAAAAACAGCAAAGGAGACTGAAAAGGAGTAAAGAGTAATATAAAACATAAACCAAAAGGTGAGGGCATCAAATGAAGGAGATACATTATTGAGAAAAGAAAGGTCAATTCTGTTGATTGCTACTACAAGATCAAAGAGTTTACCAATGAACTTAGAGGTCACAGATGGCATCACATAATAATATTGGCCCCATTGACTCATTCCACTAAAAAGGAATTTTACTATTTAGTGAAAATTCTTCTGAAACAAATAGGTTTTTAAACACTAGTCAATGACCCACTTACTTCAAATATATATTATACAATTAAATGAAATACAATAAAATGTATTTATACAAATAAAAAACTTGGCAGAACTCTGCTGTTTACATGATTGTAATTCAATTCAGCAAATGCCTATAGGAGGTATACTCTGCTGAGCACCAAGGATATAGAAGCAAAATCCCTGCAGTCAAGGAGCTTTCAGACTACTATGAGGAATCAGGCAAGTACACAGATAATCACCACACAGAACTGTATAGTCAATTATACAGAAATACAGAGGAGGAACATCTAGGCCAAACTCAGGGGTCAAGGTTGCCTATCTAAGGGGTGTGATGCTTACATTTATCTTGGAAAAATATGTAATAACTATGGGCAGAAGGCTTAACCACACAAATCACAAAAGGAACTTCCACATAACTATAAACATATGAAAAGGTATACAAATGAACTAATTTTTAGGAAAATGCAAATTAAAATCACCATGTGGCCTCAGGAGGCAAGGCTTCAAATCCTCTTTTCCAAAAACACAATTTTGAAACTGTTCAAAATTGTAAAAAACAACCATTTCAGGGATCTGGCAATCTACCAAAGTCAAATAACATATTAAGAAGCACTTATTCATGAAACACTGTTGAAATTTGGGTGAGAACATTGGGAGTCTGTGGTTCTCCTGTCTGGGGCCACAGCCGTGCCTCCCTGATGGTCAGGGTGGGAGTTCTCCCTGGGCCGCAGGCTGGGACAGCTTCATGGTCAGAGGGGCTCAATTGAACTGGAGCCTAATGTGAAAATATGCTGTTCAGAAGCATCGCCATTAGCAAGGCTGAGGAAGCCATCTCTGTTTGGCCGACCAACCAAACAGCAACAAAACCAGAAAGGAAATAAAGAGATCCTGAACGTAAGAGATCCACAGAGGAGCTTGAACTCAGCAAAGAACCCTGGCTGCCTTCCGCCCACATACCTAGGGGAAACCAGACTGTCCTCACATCCTGCACTGATAGTGGGGCTGCCTACATGCACAAGGCAGACACTGGAAGGCAGGGCAGACTAGAAACCTGCCTGAACCATGAATGTGCTCCCTAACCCACACGCAGGTCCTTNTGAAGAACAAAAGGACAGCAACTTGTCTGTTCCCCTTCCCTGATTCCCCAACGCTGTTCCCCTCCCCCAACTCCCCAATATAATCTTTAAAAAAAAAAAAAGGAAATTCTGACACATGCTACAATATGGATAAATCTTGACAACATCATGCTAAGTGAAATAAACTAGTAATAAAAGGACAAACATTATATGATTCCACTTATATGAGGCATCTAGAGTTCATAGAAACATAAAGTAGAATGGTGGTAGCCTGAGACTGGGGGAAGGAGAGTTGTTTCATGGTTACAGTAGTTCAATGTGCTAAGATAAATAAGTTCTGGAGAAAGATGGTGGTGATGGTTGCATAATAATATGAATGTATTTAATACTACTGAACTGTACTACTGAACTGAACCACTCAAAAATGAGTTAATATGGTAAATTTTATGTCATGTATTTTTTAAAATAATTTAATTTTTTTTAATTTAAATGGTTAAAATGGCACATCTTATGTTATATATATTTTACACAATTTTAAAAATTGAAGAAAAAAGCTTACTGATGATAAGGATGTCACAGGTATATAATCAAACAATGATTCAAGGTTCAATGTCAAGGGTAGGTGCTTTGTGATATGGCTACTACAGAGAACTTCCTGACCACAGGTGCCATACCTGAAATTCTTTGGACCAAAATAATAAGTAAATTTAAGGAGTTTACATATGGAGCCATTCAAACAGTGCTCAGCTATAATGTCAACTACAATAAATTTCTGAATGGCTGTCCAAAACACTGTTAATGAGCTATGACCATTAGTATCTTGAACCCACCTGTAGCCTGCTCATGGCACAGCAATGTGACATGGCATAGCAATTAGGAAGCTCTGATGTAGTACCCAATGTCCATCTTTCTCCCTGATCAGCTTTTTGTCTCTGTCTCCCAGACTTAGGATGTTCTTGGACAATCCTCTGAGTAAGTCTCATCCTAGCTCAACCAGGGCTTGGGACCTCTGCTTTTTCAATGCTACGCACAGTATCTCTTCCTTTCAGCACACTCCACCCTCATGAGCAGAACTCATAGAGTGGCTACAAAAAAGCTAATGCATTGTAAGCAGCCTTAATAGAAGCAGTATCTGGAACAAGGTGAATCATATGACCTTCTAACTCTAAACTTTATTTCTATGACTCATGAACATTTTTATGACTCAAGGTTATGTCACACATAAATCTTAACTTTATATTCTGATTGCTGGTCCAGGTATCAGCAATGAATAAAATGTACACCAAAGAGGCATGCCTTGCAGTGATTTTTTTGTAGCACTGAGATACGTTAGGTAAAACTGAGAAGTAAATGAAACTTGTCATTGATGCACTCCCATTTCTACCTCTACTCTGTTGTCAAGGCCCTCAAAATGTCGCATGGTGGTCCCAAGTTCCTAACCCTTTCGAAGTGCCAAAGCACATAACTCAGCTTTCTGTTTCCCTCCCTTTCCTCCATCTCAAACCCTGCTCTAATTCTTAAAAATCTCAATTTTGGCAACAGCCCACCACAAATCTGGGTCTGACTTTCTGATTTTCTGAGGAGAATGTCAACATCAACTCTCACTCAGTGGCCACTAGAGCACGTGGACCTGCCCTTCATGGGAAACACATAGTATCTCTACTTCAGGGTCTACTATCCAAACCTTTAGTTCATTGACCACTCCACATCATCAGGCTGTTTTGTTAGGGTACTGGGGTTATAAATGATGATCTTTTCTCTTTATTCAAATTTTAATGGCTAATGTTATGTAATGGAGCAAAGGGACATAAATCAACATTTGAAAATCTCATCCTAGACCAAATGCTTTTCAAACCATCTGTGGTGAAAGATCAGGATTTTTGTTTCCAATCTGTCGTAGACATACTTTTGTGAAAAAAAAAAAACACTAAAAATGAATTACTAGAAAAAAATGAAATTTAAAAAAAAATCCAAAACACACAAAATACAAGCCCCAATGTAAAAAAAAAAAAAAAAAGAAAAAATTCCATTTTTAGAGCAGTTTTAGGTTCACAGAAAAGTTGAGAGGAAGGTACAGAGATTACCCATATACCACCTGCCTCCAACATGCACAGCCTTCCCCATTATCAGTATCAATTTTAAATTATATTTGACAGATATAAAATTACTCTGTCAAATTGCTTACATGTTTTTAAGCACTCCTTTTCAATTTCTGTTCTTATCTCCTTGCACTGGTACCAATCTAGGACCACAGGCTGAGCAACAACACTGCCTCTCTCATCCCAGCCCAAATATCCACCTCCAGCCTGTAATCAGAGTCAACCCTCTCCAATAAAGAAGCAGGAAGATACAGAATGTCATATGCTATGGTTAGTGAAAAAGTCACTTGGGGTACATCACATCTGCCATGTATAGATTTCTAATTCATAGAAGCTGATCCTTTCTCATAAGCTATTCACCAATCTAAATATGCTTTCAGGTTTATGAGAGTAACAGGGTTTAGGAGTCATATATGCCTTTCACTTTGAACCTCTGAGGTTCTTTTTTTTTTTTTTTTTTTTTTAGGGTGGTTAAAACCCCTATTCTGGCTCTTGATTATTTACATAATAAAGATCCATTTAAATGCACATGCACTCCACCCTCCTGAAGCCAGCAGGAGGTGAACAGGAAGATCTGAGAACAAACTTCTCTGTATGTGTGCAAAGCATGTCTCCATTGTGCAATCGCTTTACAAATAAGAAATAAACGCTGGGTTTATAAGACTTGGAAGGAAAGGTTTACGGCTTTGACTGTTTTCCATTACTGGAAAATTTACACGCTGAAAAGTAGCAAAAACCAGTGCAAAAGAATAAACAGTGGGTGCACTTCAAGGGCTTGTTTCTTTCAAGAATCAGGAGTAAAATTGGGTTTTATTAGCTGTTTCATTAAGTTTTACTTTGAAGAAAAACAAACAGTGAAAGCATATGTGCAACATCTGATGAAAAAGGATTTTATTCTAAACAGTCTCTGTACAAAGCTCATTAATGTAACATTAAAAGTGAAGACTTGTCTAGCAATTTAAGGATAATTTTACTCATTTTAGTTTATTTATAATTTCTGACACAGTTTATTTAACATATTCTAATCTTTAAATCACAATGTGTACTAAACTAATATATTAAATCTGTCTTTTCAATGACATTTTGCAATAAATATCTACAGCAGCTGTTAAAGGCAATTAGTATATGAAGTTTGTATCAAATTTAACACCTAATGTAAAATAATACAGCTGGATATTGATAACTGGGAAAATTCATGAAAACAGGTCAGTTTTTCTCAGACTTCTAATTGTGAATGTTTTCCTTACACTACAAGTATACTGTTTTAGAAAAATCTAAGTATATGTACTACAATAATCCAGTATCTGAAATCTAAGCATCTAATATAATATGCAAAGTATTACATAAAACTAAATATTTTTTTTCCTTAGAGCAAACATAGACATGCTGAATATTCATCATATTACCTCTGGAAGAATTTACTCAATTGGTATTTTTCCATTTCAAGAGTAGATGTTGATAAGAAGCAACTAAAGTTTGTTAATGGGGAAAAAAATACTTATGTTCCAATTCCATTATGTTGGCTACATAATAGTGTGGGCCTCTGGAATGGAGCAGATTAAATTTCAGCTTCTAACTAAGTGGATGAATTCAATATTAAACTACGAGTTAGGGGTTAATGCATAGTTTTTGGAAGCTGACATGCCTTGGTTTCAATCTTGACCCTGCCTCTTACATAAAGATGATATTACCTTAGACAAGTCAGTTAACTTCTCTAAGCCTACATGTCTCATCTGAGGTAGACATAATAATAGCTACCTCATAGAGATACTGTGTGGACTAAATTAAATGAAATATATGTAAATAATAGCACAGTGATGGCGCTCTGATTTGGACTTTCCGTTTTTAAAAAGAATTATTACTT
>NW_017731532.1:1151723-1152710 GCF_001890085.2 Hipposideros armiger | reverse complement strand
AAAGCTATGCATCAATGTAATGTTGAGAGAAAGAAGCCAGACTCCAAAGAGTACATCTTTTTTAAGCATGAGTTGTGTATGCTTAGCTAAGGAATTTGTACTATGTCCTGAAATAATAGAGAATCACTAAAGGATTTTAACCAGGGAGTAATAGATTGGAATTGCATTTTATAATAAGATCCACTTTGGCAGGGTGTAAGACAGGTTGGCAGAGGGCGAGATTAGAGACAGAAAACAGAAATAATGACCTACACCAAGACAGTGGCAATGGGAAAAAGAGGGGGAGAGCACACAGAGGTAAGCCAATTTGAAAGATTTTTAAAGGGGGAATAAACTGATATAATGATCCATTAGATGTATGTATTGAGGAGACAGAAATGTAAAAGCCTTCAGGTTCATAGCCTGAGCCCGAAACATGGATACTAATGCAAAGAATTCAACTAATAGGAGGTTGAAAGATGATGAGCTCAGGTTTGATCATGTTAAACTCGAGTTCTACAGAACTCTAACCTACGAGATTGCGTATGAGATTAAACTTTGTGTAAAATCTATTGTTTAGAAAAAGATATGGAGGATATGGAAACATGGGAATGTAGAGGTCAAATGACCTGGGTTCTCGCTCCAGTTCTAGCTTAAACTTGGCCAAGTCAATTGTTATCTTGGTACCTAAGCTTATTCATTTATTCAAGTTATCTTGATACAGAATGAAGAAAATAAGACTGCTCTATATAATTATACAACTGTCATGAGCATAAAAGGATGCTGTAAAACAAGAATACACATTCGTGAGGGGTGAAAAGGATAACTATTGCATTGTTTTGTACAACTGAACAAATAATAATAATAACAAAAAAGAATACACATGATTGCTGCTATAGCACACAATTTGTTCTAGAAATTGTAACTAATACAATATGACCAAATTGAAACCATAAATTTTGGAAATGAAACCATATTTTCACTATGTCAAATGACACAGAAAGCACC
>NW_017731532.1:1144423-1149653 GCF_001890085.2 Hipposideros armiger | reverse complement strand
AAAAAAAAAATCTACTTTAGTCTAATCAAGAGACTATATGAGTACAATATATTTAATTTTTATCTAGTGGCATTTGGGGCCAGGAATGATATTTCATTAACTCACAGTAGATGGCTTAAACAAATACAGCATTACACTAAAACTAATAGTAGTAACATGCTCACAACCCCCTGAAAAAAGATTATTAATGCAGAGATATATTAAAAAATTTTAAATAAGCTAGAGGAACAAGAATAAAAGTTAAGGAAAAATTAAGTATTTCAAACCAACAAATGTATTTGTTACTCACATAAAGCAACATTATGCCTAAGAAACCTTTGGGAAATGTCTATTTCTTTTAGTAAACCTTAAAATTGTCACTAAATTTTAGCAAAGAATCTAAACATATTATATACACAGAGATAAAAAAATTTAAGTAGATATTTAATATTTCACCTTTGAAATAAAAATCATTACTTCCAACAATTTAGTGTATAAAAACCACCAAAGTAAATGAGTCGGCAAAGTAAAGTAACTGTATATAACATATTAATTTCATTATTTACTCTAATTTGAATATCCATTTTATATCCACTTTATATATTATCAGCAAATTTGAGAGATGAAGAACTTGTCCTGTCTGATATATATATATATATATATATATATATATATAGCATTTTTAATCCTCTTTAATAATGTTGTGCTTCAGAAACAAATGAAATCTCTTAACAGAATGAGGCTATGTAATTCAAAATGTTGTCATCTAACAGAAATTCACTCCCAATTTTCTGTTTAGCTCTCTGCTTCATAAAATCCTAAATCAAAATTCGTAGAAATAATGGATGAACGTGAAAGGCTAATTATGCTAAGTGAAATAAGTCAGTCAGAAAAAGATGAATACTGTATGATACCACTTACATAAGATACATAGAGTAGTCAAATTCATACAGACAAAAAGTAGAATGGTGGTTGCCAGCAGCTGAGGGGAGGGGGAAATGAGGAGTTAGTGTTTAATGGGTACAAAGTTTCACTTCTCCAAGACAAAAAAAGTTCTGGAACTTGGTTCCACAACAGTGTAAATGTACTTAATTTTACTGAACTGTATACTTAAAAAAGGTTAATATGGTAAATTTTAAGTTATGTGCATTTTACCATAATTTTTAAAATAAATAAAACTTTGTAGAAATAATATTTTATGTCTCTAGGGTCTTTTCCTGAATTCATTCATTAATTTTAATATCTAATGGTAAATAAATTTAGAGTGAACTTGAAGAACCCATAATTTTAAGACATATGGGGAGACAAAAAGAAAGCCAAGTTAATTAAATTGAGATATATTACATCACTTCATATTTGCCACATTTGCTTTAAAACAGTATGTTACTGGCTGTGAGTTGATAATTGTGGGAGTTGGGTGATAGGTACATGGAAATTTATTATACTATTCTATTTACTTTTATACGCTTGAAATTTTTCATAATAAGACATTTAAGATAAAGATAGTTGTGCAAATTAACAACATACAAAATTCAGCAGGGCAGCGGGATTGATGGGAAGAGTAAGGTAGGTTTTCTACCACGATAGTGTTGAAAGCGAGAATAAAATAAAATATGGAAATATTTTAGAACCTATTTTTAAAATATGAAATTTGATATAATTAACATAATGAATGGTGAAGGGTTTTAAGACAAGAAATGTGAATTAACCAAATAGAAAGAAGGAATTAACCAAATAGAAGGAAGGAATTAAAACATTAGTTTAAATTTCTAAGAATAAAATGAAATTTTAAAATTTTACTCTATTTAAACTAAGAAATAAGCCCTTTCAGTAAGAAGTTTCTAAGCTGCAAAGGAAGTAATCAAAATATTTCTAGTGTGCTGCTATATAAATTTCAAAATACAATCAAGTAGGTTTAACTGAAGAGACAGGGGTTAATGGGAGGAGGGGCTTTCCTTCTGACTAACAATTTTCAGACCAAGGAGTGGATGTCCTAGATACTCCCAAAGATGTTCAATGAGATAGGTTTGGAGTCTGTTCTGCTCCACTCTCTCTCTCATGTTCTCTCCCCATTACCCCTACCACTCCCAGCAACATTTTGAACTCATGGGTTTTTAAGATATTTAATTTCCTTCAAACAATTGCATTCCTTGTCATTCACCATCTCCTGCTCCGCCTTCTTATGCTAGAGAATAACACACTATAGACCAGTAAGTATATTTTCGTGCTAAACAGACTTTGCTAGAGTTTCCTGAAAGCCTAACTACATTTTCATTTATAGCATTATTCTATAATAAAAAACACTGAATATTTCAACCAACTAAAAATCATAACCATACTATGGCTTTCTACATGCCATAAACTGTGCTAAACTCTTTGCAAATCTCATTTAATCTATACAATAACCGTATCAGGTGAGTGTTATTGTTATCCCTGTTTTATAGCTAAAGAAAATGAAGTTTAGAGACATTAAGTAATTTGTCCAATACCCAGCTAGCAAATGGTAGAGCAGGGATTTGTACCCAAGTCTACCTAATTCTGAAGCCCATGCTCTTAAACTCGATCTTTAATTGCTGACAGGTCATCATGTCAAACAATGGCTCTCAACAAGAGCGTACCACCTTCCTGAGGGGTTTGAAAATGTTGGGGGTAGGGGAACTAGAAGAACGGTCTTGCCCAGGTGCCAACAGCATCCAGCTCCACTGAAAATTAATAATTTGGAAGTGTTCTCCTAATTCTGCATACCTCCAGATACAAAAGTTAGAACTGTTTTGACTATTTTTAGAAACTGTTCTCTTTTAAAATTTTAAAAATTATTATGTTTCATTAATTTACACTGCTTTCTCATCAACTTTGCAGGAAAAATGATGTTTTCTCTTATTTATAAAGTTGAATGATATCAATTCTCTACATGTTATGATTCTTTTAGAATTAAAAAATTAAATGTATGGGCCAAAGTGATTTATGAAGAAACCTGAAGGTATGAGTGACAATATGTATATTATTTAAGGAACCTCAATAGGGATAAACAAGATTCTTTTAAAAAACTTTCAGGGGCAAGAAGGGACAGAGGGAGGTATTACCAAGATGTACAAGGAACCTTTTGGGGGGTGATGGATATGTTCATTTTATTTATTGTGGCGGAAGTTCACAGATCTATACATATGTCTAAAGTTACCAAATTGTACACTTTAAATATGTGCAGTTACTGTTTGCCAATTGTATTTCAATACAACTATTTTTAAAAATAAAAACACATTTCTGAAGCCTAAAGAGCAAAAACAATATAAGTACTGTCTCCAAACAGTTCCAAGAAAAGATTGAGATATTAATAGAGATGGAAGGTTTGAGGGAAATAACCAAGTGACTGTGTCACAATTTCCTTAAAAGTGGTACCATAAAAGTGTTACAGGGGGCCAGCTGAGTGGCGCGTTGGTTAAGAGTTGGCTTGGGACACCAGCTCTGAGCAGCAGGGCCCCAGTTCAGATCCCACATGAGGGCCAGTGACACTGCCCTCTACAGTTAAGATNATTAAAACCCCAATTGGGAAATACAGCAACACTTGTTTATCCAATTAACAGTACCTAAAAATGAAAGCCTGCATATGAGGGAAATTCAGCAAAACAAACGACATTTTATTAGGATATTGTGATTTTTTTATGATTATTTTCTATTTTTGCAAACATTCATGATCAAAATAATTGTTGTCTGTAGTTGGAGACCTTTCCTAAGACTTTGGAAATAAGCATTTTCCAAGTTCAACCATGAAATTAATTCATATTAGATCAGAGCAGATAAGCAAACTGCCCTAAAGAGAGAAAACTTATTCTCTGTGTGCAAGATTTAACTGTAATCTGATGGCAACCAAAGAGATTTTGGTCAGTCATTAAACTTAAAAAAATGAGTGAAAGAAACACTGACAATATCCATTATACTGTTCAAAGAGAGACATTCTTACCCTACAAACTTTAAACGACTTGGGCTCAATAGTAAGACTACTCCTACTACAGAACAAGACATATGAGGTGTGATCAAACCACATGGTGAATGTTTGAATTAAGAAAAAAAAATTACTAGAGTAAAAGACACATTGCCATTAATGCCTGCCAAAATACTCCCCCTCACTTCAAACACATTTATCCCATCATTTTTGCCACTTTCTGGAGCAGTTCTGGAACTCCTCTTTCATGAGTGTCTTTAGTTGCGCTGTCCTGGCTGCCTCAGTGTCCTGAATCAATTCAAAACATTTATCTTTCATGGTCATTTTGACTTTGGGGAAGAGCCAGAAAGTCACACGGTGCCAGATCCAGTGAATAAGGTGGATGAGGATACACCATAATGTTTTTATTTGACAGAAATTGCCGTACCAGAAGCGATGTGTGACACATAGCCTTTCTGTTGTGATAAAAAAATATGGTGAATGCTGCTGCTGAGTGCCATCTAATGGAAAGGCAGGGATCTTCAATATGGGAAGCGGTGCATCAAACCTTAGTAAGCGTGACAAGTTTCAACTAGTTCAGTGCAGTCAATCAGGTGTGAGCTACGGTTGAGAGAAGGTGTTTTTTAAAGTGTGCCATAAATCATCCTCCATCGTGACAATGCTCTGTGTCACATATTGCTTCTGATATGGCAATTTCTGTCAAACAAAAACATTATGGTGTGTCCTCATCCACCTTATTCACCGAATCTGGCACCATGAGACTTCTGGCTCTTCCCCAAGTCAAAATGATTCAAGACATCGAGGCAGCCACAACAGCACAACTAAAGACACTCACAAAAGAGGACTTCCAGAACTGCTTCAGAAAGTGGCAAGAACGATGGGATAAATGTGTTCAAAGCACAAGCGGGAGTATTTGGAGGGTTGGGGGGTTAATGATAATGTGTCTTTTACTGTAAATTTTTTTTTATTTAAACATTCACTATATTGTTTGATCACAACTCGTATGATACCACCCTTAGATTATGTCATTAAATATTTCATTCATACAACTTCACATGAGACTCTGTACTCATTCTGTGCTCACACGATTGTGATTTGCTCACCTACAAAACAAAAATGAATCACCATGATGACAGGAGCATTCCAGTTCCTTTGACAGTTCTATTTAGTTACTATAAATGAACAATTAGATTTTGGTACATGTATATGGCATTGCTTGATGTGGATCCCTCTTTGAGAGACAGCTCCATTCTGATCTATCTGAACCTGAGGGTTGGATCCTGGGCTTGATAAGCTCACCAGAGTAAAAAT
>NW_017731532.1:1130290-1141173 GCF_001890085.2 Hipposideros armiger | reverse complement strand
ACTGAAGAACAAAACGACAGCAACTTGTCTGTTCCCCTTCCCCCAATTCCCCAATAAAATCTTTAAAAAAAAAAAAAAGTGGTACAGGACTTCTGAAATTAAGTAGCAAAAACACTAATATCCCAAAATTCAGAAGGGAGGGATCTTTTGCCTGGAGCCCCGTGTACTCGTTAGATCAATAGTACACACTGAGGCAAAGCGTGTGAGAAACCACAGTCCACCACGCAGACTTCCAATCCCAGACGTCATCGACTAGCCGCACATAGCCCCAGTTAGGACACATCGCTGGCACGTTGGGTTTGGTCCTCACTGTGTTTGAAATATATCTTTTTGAATTAATTACCAACATCTAAACATTTAGAGACTTCTCCCCTCAAATCTTTTTAATTTTTCTTGGAAGATCAGGTAACCCTTGGGCCCATTTTCCAACCTGGCAATAGGCCAAGCACTATGTCCAGCCACAAGCCACAGGACTCAGCGTCCCTGTTGTCCTGTCCCTGGCAGTTGGACCCATTTACACTACCACACCTGGTCTCAGCAGACGTTAGAGTTTGCAGTCCTTGCCCTAAAGCTATAGAGATTTTCTCTCAACAATGTTTTGTTTTGTTTCGATGCTATCTATGGGCTCGCCCCCACATTAAAATGAACTATCCTTAATTAGACGAGCAATTCTCACTCCCAATGGTAGGGAATTTTCCTAAATCAGCAGGCAGTGGCAGCAAACAAGAAGCTAGACTTAGCCGTGCCCACCCCTGGAGCAGAGGCCAGACTAAGAATAAAAACAAATCCTGGAAACTGGTTCTGAGGGCACTAGTTTCAACAAATTCAGTGAGGAAATTTCTGACACATATAATTTCCCTTCCAGAGATCTTTCCCTGTGCCCCTCCCCCCAACACATACACATACACATAAATGCATGCAGTCTAGTCCTAGCTCCCTCCCTAACCTTCTTATCCCCTATTCTCCTAGGTCACAGAAATAGTAACAGAAATCTATACCATCCTGCCTCCAGCTTAAGATAAAAGAAAAACTCTTTTTTCAAAAACCTGGTGAAAAGGAAAAGTTCCCAAGGAGTAATCATACAAAGTATTACAGGTCAAAAGGGGTCAGAAAACTTTACTCCTTTAATAAGTAAACAACTAACATTTTATGTAATTATTATATATCAGAAGCATTAATATTAAGGTCAGGATGAGGACAAGGATAACTTTTATCACTATTACTTAACATTTTTCTAATCAATTCATAAAATAATAGAGAGAAATGTTATAAAGAAGGCAACAAAAAAAAACTCTTCATGTGTAGATGGCCTCACTCTACCTAGAAGAAACAAGGGAATTCACTGAAAAATTATGAAAACTAAAAGGAGAATTCAGTAAGATGATTGAATAGACACAAAGTTAATACACAAAAGGAAGCAGTTCTTTTATATGTCAATAATAATCATAAAAAAAAGAATATGAATAAAAATTCAGATAAAACAGCAAACAAAAGTATCAAGTACTCAGGAACAAAATTAATAAAAGTTGCCAGTAAGGTCATGTTATCCTGGAGCAGGATATGTCCTCGAGGTTTATGGACTGCCCAATCACTAACTGAGAGAGTGGAGCTGGAATCTACCATGGGAAATTGAGTCTACATGTCTGAACCATCCCATGAGCCACCCTGCCAAAGCATAACCAGAATATGATCCAAGAGGAAATGATGGCTTCTCTCCCCAGTGAGACTCTAGACCTGATCAAAACCTGCATTTCCATGGCCTAGTTCTGAATCATAGGAATCAGCTCAAAACTGTTCATGTTTCTCAGAGGGCATATAAAAGGAAACAGCCAATCAGCAGAGAATCGAGATTCATCACTTTTTCAGGAATCAGATAAGATGTCAAGTAGAAAAAACTTATTCTCTAAAAAAAGGGATTTCAAAGAATTCTAAAAGCTTTTGGCGGAGAACCTTACTAAATACACGTGTGAAAAGAAGTGAGTACATAGACCTTTTACATTATTATCACTGAACAGAACCAAAAGAAAGAATGTTTTGGAATTTCTTTACATCATCAAGAAATTCCCAATTAACACAGCCCTCAATATTTCAGAATTTGTGACTGTTTGACTGACTGCTTGACTATGGTTTGGTTTCAGGGTTATCTTTTCACTTTCTGGACAAAAGTAGTTTTCTATGAAAATTAATAATGCAACCAAATGGTTTGAAGCATCTGTTTATTTTCAGATAATTTATATGCTAAGTATGCTTGTCTATTAAATTAAAGCAAGTCACCTAAAGACTTCTAGATAATACTTCATTAGCTTAATTATAATGAATATATATAGTTGAATAAAATGGACATCTGTTTTGAAATGTAAGCCTTTTACGATGTCAAGCCAGCTTTCATATATTAGCTTCAATTGCTAAGGTTTTACATGGCAAAACAAAAACAAAAAACCTCCATTTAAATAGGAAATAAAATTTTCTGTTCTTACCTTTGAAGTTCTCCATTCCCAGCCATCACCTATCTGCTGTGAATGTTTGATGAATTCTGCACAATGACGCTGGAATGTTTTTTCTCCAAAGAATTCATCTTCTTCCATACTAAATGACAACTGCAATATAAAAACTCAGTATTAGCATCTGCTATAGAATGAATATTGAAAGGAATTCTGCTAATTTATTTATTTATTTAAGCAAACCAACATTTGAAATGTAGAATAGAAAAATAACCTCAGAGCCATTCCAAAGAAGTTTGTTTTTATCTTTCTCATCCTGTTCCCATTTTTTATTCAGAAAGAACATGTGATCAACATGAAAACCCAAAACTTAGACTTATAACAAATGCACATCTATGGTTCAAAAAGTTTAGTTTGTCCATAAATCTAGTTTCAAGAGCTTTTATCTCACTTCTTCTAGGCTAATGCTTCCAACCTCCTCAGAACGTCCTTCTCTACCCCTTACCTTAGCTCTTACGTAAAGAGCATGACAGTGATGAGTGGAGCTGAGCTGCTCTTCACACTTTTATTAGAGAGTTCAACGTACTAACAAATAATGCTCTAAAGTCTAAAAATATTTGTGTTTCAAGGTGTAAGGTTAAGATCACCTAATTAGTTACCTACTTAATTGTGTCTACATATGTGACAAATCAAGGACTACCCATATATTTATTATATAAATCTGTCTAAAACATAAAACATTGTTTATAAAAAGAGAATTTTAGAGCTAGTAGGAAACTCACAGGTTATGTTGTTCAAGTCTCTTGATGAGAAAATATAGACCAAGTGAATTCCCTCTTTCTGCTCATTAGTGATAAGCATCATAAGGACAATTAGTACTTGTTGACCATTTACTTTGTCAAGTACAATGCTAGACACTTCACATTCCCATTTAGTCCTCACACAATCCAAACATTGTTATCCCCATCCCTCAAATGAAAAAGAGAAAGTAATCTGTTCAAGACTGTAAATGAGGAAGGATATAAACCTCAGTTTGGCTCCAGGGCCAATGATCTGTCTATACTCGCTGATTCCCAGTACAGTGTTCTTTCTTTTTCTTTTTTTATTAGTTTCAGGTGTTCCAGTGTTCTTTCTGATTATTCAAATTTACTATGACCTATAGAAGAATTTGTTCATTCATCCAACAAATATATATTGAATATCTACTAAGTAGTAAGTACTGTGCATAGGTGAAGGTTAGATATAAAAAAATATATAGTCCTTGCCTTATAAGAACTCAAAGAGTAATGAAGGGACATAAGCAATAAAAATAATCAATAGAAACTCTCTTAACCAACCTCCATTCAACCAATTTTGTCAGATTAATCAAAATAATATCCATTCCCTCCATAAAACAACTTATAGCTACAGCATTCTGATCATGAAGTACCTCTACTCCTCTAAGCTGAAGTCACAAACCATATTCTTGTATTATAAGTATACTTTAATTAAATGCCATACAAATCAAACCAATAAAATATAAGTAAAAAGAGATAGACAACTGTTATTTCTAAGATAGAATGCCTTCGAAAGATTTTATGAAGGTAAGTCTCCATAAGAAAAACAAACTGTTATTAAACTAGGTATGGACAATGCAACTGAAAAAAATTGGTGGTGGGAAAATCATACAATCCTGCACTCAGATTGCTGCACAATATGGCTTAAGTTCTTTCATTTAAACCAAAACTGTCATTTAAACCAGAAATCTAGAGGATCCATTCTGGGCTCATTTTAATCACAGATGAACAATGAATTTCAATCACGTATCCACATTCAAAGACAATGCCGTGGTCAAATGTGAAAAAAAACGGCAAATGAATGTCTTTATATATTTTAAGTTGAAATAAAATATTTCAAATATGCATGTATTATTATTTTTACTTCTATCTTTAATCAACTTCCTCAATTAACTGATCAACTCTCAATTCTGACAGCACTGGAAAAGAGGACTTCCACTTAACATCTATACAATAATGAAGACGTGCACAGATTATAGTAGGCACAAGAAGGGTCCCTTTCATGGGAGGGATAGTTAGAGAGGGTGTGTGTCATGTAAAAGTTTGGACTGTTTCTACAGGAAATAGAGACTCAGACCTTGGAGCTGAAAAGGTCAAAATAATAAACTGTTGGGGGCTCTGTGGAGGATGGTCTCAGAGGCACAAGCCTGGAGGCAGGGAGAAGAGTTAGAACCTACTGCAGTGGTCTGGGTGAGAGGGCAGGAGGATCGGAACCCAGGCAATGAATAAGAGCAGAAAGAATATGCATCTTAAGTTATGGAGAGAAGCCAAGATTGACTTAAGAGATTTAGAAGTTGTCTGTATAAAAGAGACAAATGAAACCATGAGAATGAATATCACTCAGTGAGAATGTATAGAGCAGATTCTTAATATGGCTTCTGGTAGATCATGAAAGTTTATACTAAATTTTGCATGTAGTTGCCTATCTATATTTGTGGGGAGAAAGATTCTATAATTTTCAACAGATTGTTTAAGCTAGTGGGTCTCAACCTTCCTAATGCACGACCCCTTAATTCAGTTCCTCATGTTATGGTGACCCCCAACCATAAAATTATTTTCGTTGCTACTCTATAACTGTAATTTTGCTACTGTTATGAATCATAATGTAAATATCTGATATGCAGGATGTATTTTCATTGTTACACATTGAACATAATTAAAGCACAGTGATTAATCACAAAAACAATATGTAATTATATATTGTGAAATATTTATAATTCATGAAGTGTCGTTTTACCTCCAATACTGCTGCTTTCAACACAGCAGCTGCTTTCTACACAGTAGCTGCTCTCTACACATGTGTGACTGGTCCGCATAAGTACATTATGGCGCCAACCCTGTCACATACACCTGTATTTGTAAGGGGTGTATGTGATGGGGTTGGCGCGATGATGTCATCACGCCAGGTACGCTTATGTGAGCATATCTGCATGTGGGCAGACCCGCCTGGAGACAGATAGAGGAGTGGTGTCTTGGTTCCTAAGACCATCGAAAATATGTGTTTTCCAATGGTCTTAGGCGACCCCTGTGAAAGGGTCGTTCGACCCCCAAAGGGGTCGTGACCCACAGGTTGAGAACCGCTGGTTTAAGCGGTCTTAAAAGTTAGGAAACTCTATGCAGAGTGAGAACCGTGGGCTGAGAAAGAAATCTTCAGAACACCAGGGCATCTAAGGAACCTATAGAAGAAGAGGAGGCAACAAAAGAACTAGAGAATACAAAGTTAAGCATTAGGAGGAGATCCTAGCCAGGGCAGTGGGATGAAGGTTTATGGGAGTAGAGAATTAACAAATAACCAATAACATCAAAATGAAAAAGAGGCCCATTGAAAAAAAGGACTTAACATATTCATGGAACTGAAAATGGAGCAGTCATTGGTGCCTGTGTGAGCAGTTTCAGCAGTGGTAAAGAAAAGCCACGTTGTAGCGGGCTAAGGAGAAAACTAAAAACAAAGTGTGAAAACTTTGTAGACTCCCTTTTCAAAAAGCTTGGTTGAAAAATACATACAAATTGGTGACAGAACTGGTACGCAGGCTTAAAGAAGGATTTTGTTTTCCCAAAGAAAGGGGGCTATCTGAATATATATTTGAGCTGAGCAAGGGGGGTGGGTTTGAGATGGAAAAGTTGAAAAAAGATGAATCGATATCCTAAAGGGGTTGGGAGGGAATGTGGTCAATAATAGCACAAGAGGAAGGATATGAGCAATACAAGGGATACCTTGCCCCTTGCAATGGGAGGAAAGGCATTTGAAGACGAATACTGAATATAAAATTTAAAACGTTTCAAACAGGACCCAAACTTAAGGACAACAAAATCTGATAGTCACAAGATGTTTTGATGCAGGAGCAGGCAAGATGGGCTAGAGAGTGAGAGCATAGTGATGAAAGGAGAAATTTGAGAAAACTGGTGTCAATTTGAAATGCTGGTGAAAGCAATAAAAGAATGGCATTGAAACATAAGCCAACAGAAGTAAAGGCCCAGGGCCGGCCGATTGGCTCAGCTAGTTAAGAGCTCGCTTGAGAGCACCAGCTCTGAGCAGCAGGGCTGCAGTTCGGATCCCACATATGAGGGCCAGTGACGCTCGCCCTCTACAGCTAAGATGATGAACAGCAGCTCGACCTGGAACTGGGCTGCTGTGAGTCGCCAGCGAGCGCATTGGCTGCAGTGAAGCTGCAGTGGGCTGCGTGAGCTACGTGAGCGGCCGGCAGCCGGTGTGAGCTATTGGGAGCCGCTGTGAGCGGCCGACTAATGACTGGTGACCAACTGCCTCACCAGGGAAGAGCACAATGATCATACCAACATGGGCCAGTGAAGCGATGTCCTCCACAACTAGACTGAAGAACAACAACAAAAAAACCCCAGCAATTTGTCTACCTGTCTGTTCCCCTTCCCCAATTCCCCAATGCTGTTCCCCTCCCCCCAATTCCCCAATAAAATCTTAAAAAAAAAAAAAGGCCCAGCACAGGCTGAATTTGTAGTGATACTCTGCAAGGTGTGATTGCCTTCAGCAGTGCTCAGCTCCTCAAGCATGGCAACCAACAGAGAAGGCGGCTTGACCGCGCATGCAAAGTTCAACTTTTTCTGGGTTGATTCAGTGGAAGGACCAAGGTACAGGGAACAGTATATGCTAGTGAGATTAGCTCAGAGGTCCAGATTAGGTGGGAAAGGAAAAGGTGTCAAGAGAAGGTTTAAGGAGATGGGCAAACAAGGCCGTCTCATGGAATATTAGATATCAAAAAGGGCTAAGAATACCTCTAGTGAAAGGAGGGAAATGAAAAGAATGGGAAGACTATGAGATTTTAGACCCTGATCAAGTCTCAGCTGTGACCATGGAAGTGAGTACATAAACAAGCTTAGAGGTGAAGGCCACTGGAGTTTAGGAAGTTAAAAAACAAACTAACAAATAAGCAAACAAAAAGCTGAGTCTTATAATGTTTGCTGTTTTCCACATGGACACTGAAATCACTTAGGATTATCCTGAGAGTTGGTGGGGATAGAGAGCTCTTTAAAGAATATGGAAGATCAACTGGCAGGTTTGTAAATGAAAGGGGGCAACTAGCAGAAGATGGAAGAGCACGGAGAGGGAAACTGATGCATGGTCTACAGCGCCAAGCCCATCGCGGTCACGAATAAACTCCCATGTGTTCCTGATGAACCAGAATACGTCCCTGGATTCCTTCTCTAGATGGCACTAAAAGCAGCCACTGCCAGTGGACAGGGAAGCATGTGAGAAAAAAAAAACCTACCCCATATCTGATAGAGCTGAATTGCATGAGCCCCAAAGGAGAAGGGATGTTTACATGGCACTGAAGAAGCAGTGGCCAAAAAATTGGCTCTGAGGGAGTTGGAGCTACCGGCAATCTCAATACCCTGAGGCTTGAAGTGCGGAAGAAAAAGCAGCTTCCATTCAAAGGACCTCAGTATTTTTTTTAAGCCAAGTTTCCTTTAAAACTAGTTGGTGGAAGCACAGATCTGTGAAGATGTTAACATCATGAGGGGTAGAAGTACGGAAACTGATCACCACCCCCACCCTGGGTATTCACGGTGCACACCGTGGTGAAGAAACATTAACTCAGGATTTCCCATCTCTTTCCACCATAGGTTTCTTTTTCCTGGGAACACTTTTTAACAGCTTATTTCACACAAGGTAGTAAAGGAAATAATGGGTTAAGGCTCTGGGTAAGTTTGTTTACTATGGATGTGTGCTCCTGAGATCATAATGGAAAATCTGAGGAGGTGGGAGAACAGGTTTGGGAAGAGAAAGCACCAAGTACAGGAATGTAAGTACAGAAGAGATGATAAACTGCAGACAATGAGCTACCGAGGCAGTCCCGAAATGTTTCTGAGATGCGAGAGCTCCAGCTTACACACAGACTCCTGGTTGATAAGGTGCTTCGGTGCAGATACAAGTTGAAAAAACGACATCTAAGAACAAACTTACAAGGAAGAACAGGCGCTAGCTAAACGACAGGGAGAAGGTGAAGGGAACAGAACATGTAAACATCTGTATGTAAGGGAAGGTTTATTTGGTAATTGAAGAACTCTTGTTGGACTGAAACATAGAGGTAGAAGGAGGGAACTGGGAAAACCAGTGCTGATGCAGACAGGAAGGCCTTGTAGCCCGAGGACTCAAACAGGGTTTGAAAGTAGGAGTGAACTGATCAGATCTGCATTCTGGCTTCCAGGGGAGGTGACAGGTCTTGCTTGCCTGGCTGGGTAAACACCAGTTAAAAGGCTCTTAAATTAATCTGGGAGAGACATGATACTAAACAAAGAGTGGCAGTAGAGCAGACGAGGGAGGGATTCAAAAGACTTTTTGATACTGTATTAAAACAACAGGTAGATCTTAATATGTAAGGGACAGGTGAGAGAGAAGACTCAAGAAAGATGCCCAGCGTTTTGCCTTAGGTGATGGTACACTGACTGAAACAAGGCACCCTGCGGGAAGAGGAGGTTTGGGAGTGAGATGAGTTTAGTTTAGCCATACTGAGTCTCAGTGTTCAATGCCTGTGGAGTACCCAAGTGATGCTATCTAGCAGGCATTCTGACATGGATCTGGAACTCAGAAGGAAAGCGAAATCTGGGCTGTAAATACTGATTGTAAATTAACATTACACAGATGATAACAGCACATTTGATCACTCAGGGAGCGGATACAGAAGTAGGATAGCAAGGATGAAATGGTGCAGGTCAGAGAAATAGTTTTTCCAACTGTATGATGACCCTGAATTTATTGAGAAGTATTCAATCAAAGAAACACTGAATTTAATTCACAAAGAATATTAATATATTTTGGAATATTTTATAAATTCCAAAGAAACCCTTACTTAATAACAAAATTGAACTAAGTAAAAACACTCCATTCCCTAAGCCCTCTGGTTACTTGAGGTTTACTGATCTATTCAAAATGTTAGTTGAAACATAAAATTTCACTCAATAGCCATAGTTTATCTAATTAACAGCACTGTGCTACTAGCAAGATGACTGAACATCAAAGCACTAATTAATATTTGGTTGAATACTTTTAAAATTATCTAAGGATTAGGCTTTGCTGAAGGATGTTACATACAATAATAAAAACACTTATGGCTTGATTACAAAATTAGGAACTATACTATATTAAAATGATATCCATCTCAATTCAGATCATGATAATGTGTCATAATGAAATATCACTGAATAGTTATTCTCCTGGCTCAAGTAAGAATATTTCAACTCATTAAAAATGAAAATATAATATAATCAACATTTTAATATGTGCTTTTCAAGTTGCAATACTCTCAGGTACTCTACC
Source organism: Hipposideros armiger (assembly GCF_001890085.2). NCBI lineage: Eukaryota > Metazoa > Chordata > Mammalia > Chiroptera > Hipposideridae > Hipposideros > Hipposideros armiger. The sequence continues at coordinate 1,131,385 of NW_017731532.1, read as the reverse complement.
AAGTTCATAGACTAGTAGAGGCAGAAATTAGAGTCTTAGAACTTCCTATTATGAGATGGCTGAAACTATGGTCAAAAGTGGAAATAACCACCACTGCAGCTTATTAAGCAATAATGACAAGAATAATCCTTATTTTTATAAATGAAAAACCTTAGACGTGAACTACTATGTTTCCAGACTTAAACAGAACACAGGTGAACTCTCAGTAAAACGATGAATTCTAACTCTCATCTCATCATAAACAATGAACCTCTCATTTGTTATTATAGGTAAAAGTTAGAGATGAATCAGAGCCCTTTCGTATCGTAAAGTATAAGTTGTTTATACATCTATTTTGCTTACGTCTGTCTTGCTAAACAGCTGTTTGATATATATTTCTTTTAACTCAAACAATCAAACCTTTTTTTTAACTGCTTCAGCAGGGGCTACAGATTAGAAAGGTAGAATAATTTTTTCCCCCTATCAAGTGAAAGAAGTCTTTCTAAACTACAGGTTACCCTAAGACTAGACAGTGTAAAGAAGCTTATTCTGCTGCTATTAAATATATCTTTTCAGGAAAGCAGTCCCAGTGAATTCTAACACCCTGTATAATCATTGTTCAAATGATCCTTATTTAATTAAAAACAATTTTTTTCACTACCACTCTCCACATTTTTTATGTGATTTTTAATCTAATGCGTGGAGAACTGATACTTTTTTTTGGTCAGAGACATTTCTTTTGATGAATCTATAAATCAATGTGTATCAGAGTCATAATGAGACTAAAACACTTTAAGAAATGTAACTAAATTTCTCCAGAACTTAAGATCATTTATAAAAATGTGATTATCACAGAACATGCTATGCATACCTTTAAACATTAAGGATCATTTTCACCTAATAAAAGTAAGCAACTTCTTGTCCTCCTTGCAGCAATTCCACATTATAACTAGATTTAGACTCTTTCCTAACAAAACATGTAATTACTCGCTAGAAAGTTAAACTCAACCCATTACCTTTATGAGGATTTGGCTTGAATTTATTTAATTAGTTAATCTCTTACCTAGCAGGGTCCTTGGGCAGTGGTCCTCAAATTTTAGAAAGCAAAGAAGCACC
>NW_017731532.1:1107317-1130225 GCF_001890085.2 Hipposideros armiger | reverse complement strand
TTGTCAGCTGGGGTGGGCACAGCAGGCATGGCCCAAGTAACCCAATAAATAGGGAAGCAGCAAAAGAGAGGAAGTCTGTTCAGTCATGACGGCAGCAAGCTCAGTGCTCCCTTCGTATCTTCTCACTGAAACACACATCCCAAATCACAGTTTCAATGGGATACAACATCGTACCTGGACTATAATTGAGGGGATCTTTATTGGTAGCTTGCCCTGCTATGACCTCTGCAGCAGGAGCTCCAGTTAGGAAGAGGGTAAGAAGGCACCTCACTTTCCCCCATTCTATATTTCCTTCAGAAAAATGAGCCTGAGTGGCCCCCTCTCCTACGGGCTTCCAATGCCTGTAGGTAATTTTCTTTCAATAATACACTGTCAATGGCCGGAGGGGGCAGGTGAAGCCAAATGGAGCCCTGCATATGCAGATGGAAAGGCAGCAGCAGGGAGCGGTGAAAACAGGATGAGCCTCAGAACAGTAACGTCTCACCACTACCCCTCCCCACGCCCAAGTCCTCGAACACTAGAAATTATTTCAAATCACACAAAAATAATCCCCCCCCCCCCGTTATACACATAGGAGTGAAAGGTTAAACAATAAGAAAGGAAGAACCTTTCCTGAGTACAGAAAAGATCTTCATAAGTTTGGTTGAAACAGTCACCCTGCTCTCCAACCTAACACTGAGAGCAAGAGTCCTCTAGCATCTAGGTGTGCTGGAGGGGATGAAGGGAACTTGTGCACTCTGACAGGCCAAGACCATCCCTACACAAGTCCCTCCTCTGTCAAAATGAGGAAACCAAAAGCATCAGTAACAAACAGTACAGGGCCAATAAGAAGCTCTTATACCACAGGAAAGAGAAAGAAGGAAAGCTTGCTTCTGAAGTAGGCTTACACTGGGAATCAGGAGAAAAACTTAGGAATTATCTACTTTACGTTCCCAATTGAAAGAGAAAAAGGGAAATCCAGCCTCTAAAAGCAAGAGATATTTAACAAATAGGAAGGTAAAGAAAGTGATCAACACTATGTCAGAAGCTATAGACTCACTGCTAGTCTAAACACAGATTAGAGCTCTGTGTTTTTAAAATATACTATCAAGTACCATTACTTTGTTGGAAAAAAAAAAAGCAGTTGGACATTTTTGCAATGGAAGTGACATTCCCTTTAAATTTTTCATCTTGCAAAATCTTCATTGAAAACTAGATTAAATTAATGAGCCTTCTTATTTCCATAAGCTTTTCATTAATTCACTCAGCACCTAAAACATCCTAGCACTTGCTGTGTGTGTCCTTACAGGAGGGAGTGTCAAAACTTTCCTGGGAAAATCAAAGAGGACTCCAAAAAAAGGGAGTATGGAAGATTTAAGTTCCATTCTTGAAGAACTGGAGACAATGGAGACAAAGGCATGCCAAAAAGACGAAACAGATCCTACAAGACAAGGCCTGAAAGGAGTATGCTAAATTAAAAAACAAACAACAACAACAAAAAATGGCAGTAGGTAGAGCATAGGTTGAGTCAAGTATGGGCAGATACGATCCAAAGGTTCCCAGCATCAGGAGGGATCAGTTTCAATGGGGATGCTTAGAAATGAGTAGGATCACACTGGGTTATCACAAAGAGAAGGGGCTGTAGTTTCTTATTGCTGTTTACTGCTCAGGACCAAGGTATAATAAGCATCTTACAATGTATGAAACAGCCTCATAAAAATGTTAATTAAGCCCCATTTGAAAAACATTGGGAAGTAGGTTGGGGTTTTAAAAGTCTGAAGAACTTAACCCTAGGGTTTCTAAACTTATCTGTGAAATCTGCTTTCACAATCTGCATTTCACTCACTAAGTATTTACCTCCAAGGAAGAAGCTGTGTTTCTCCTGAGCTGTTGATATGTTGCCTTCTTTACTTTGACCATCATGAAGCTCAGAACTTAGCTGTGGTTCACCTTTAACAATTGTACAACTATTCATAGTCTATATTTCAGTATAACACATTCCAATCTCATCTATCAAAGTTTCATATTTTCTTTATTTTGTATGTTTTTATATTATATGTAGTTTATAAGCTACCTCAAATACTTTTAGAACCAAATAGGGTATACATTTAAAAATATAAGCAAGACAAGTAAAATGGAAAACAGAAAGAAAACTAGCATCATCCTAGGAGTACTTTAAGAGACATTTTAAAAAGAGAATAATATATAATCTTTGCCCTCAATAGTTTGTAATCAAATTTGTAATAAAAGAACATTAGAGAATAAAAGGCAGCAAAAGCTAGTGATAAATTGTATAGCCACTGTTTAAAGAATTAGCATAGATTAAAATAACTATAATAGCATGTGTTGAGCTCTTACTATCTGTCAAGAATTGTGTTACCTTGTTAAATCCTCACAGCAACCCTATAAAGTAGTTATTGTGATTTTCTCCATTTTACAGGTGAGAAAACTGAGACAGAAAAGTTAAGTAACTGTCCAAGGCAACACAGCTGTTAAATCTGGCCATTTGACCTAAGGCAGTCTGGAATCAGAGCCTGTTCACTTAGAGAAGTTACATTTCAGATAATACTTGGATTATAAGAGGTTATTGAAAGGCAGAGATACAATAAAAAAAAAAAAGGAGGAGGATGGACTGGGCATGGAAATGGCCAGTGAACCTAGGAACAGGTTGAAACGAGGCAGAGTAGACAGGTGAAGTGTCAGAATATGAGAGTAGTCTGGTCAAGATGGCAGAGTAGGTAAACACTGTGTTTGCCTCCTCTCATGACCACATCAAAATTACAACAAAACTATAAAACAACCATCATTAAGAATCACCTCAAATCTAGCTGAACTGAAGTCCTAGGACTAAGGACATACAGAAGAAGCCACCTCGAGACTGGTACGAGGGGCAGAGATACAGAGTAGGCTGGTCCCTCTCTCCATCCCTCCCCCACCACACGTGACCATTAAAAATCAGGAGGGACATCTCAGCTGAGGAGGAACCCCTGAAAGGAGCAAGAGGTCTAAGCCCCACACCAGGTTCCCCAGCCCAGGGATACAGTGCTGGGGAGAGAAGTCCCATAAGTTCTGGCTGTGAAAACCAGAGGAGATTACAGCTGAGTGAGACGGAAGGTGGCTACTGTCCCAGGCATTCCTCTTAGAGGAATCGCACATGGATTTACTCACTGGCGGACTCACTAGCTCTGAGCTCCTACGCTGGGACCACAGCTCAAAAGGCACCAGGGACATATAGGGAGGAACTGAATTGTCTGACTTCACTGAGCTGAACTGTCTGCAGTGGCATCTTTCTCTCAGACACAGTGCTGGCAGAAGTCATTGTTCCTTTGTTGAGCCCTCCCCACTCCTAGCATGCAGACACAGGTGGGCACCATATCTGAGTATCCATCAACCTAGCTAACATAATGCCACTCACCTTGCCCTGGTGATCCCCAGAGATCTGGGCCCACCCAACTTTTGGGCACACCCAAGCCATTTCCAGTGGCATTTCCATACAAACAGCCTGTCGTACTTCATGCTGTGAATTTCCTAAAATCTCTCAAAGGTTCACAAACCTCAAATAAGCAGCATCTGGCCTCAGCATGCCCCATGCCTCTTGCTACCCAGCCCCAAGCCAAACATTAATGGCAGCTGGCCTCAGTTTCGAGCTTAGCGTCTCCCAGGCACTTCCAAGCCCAGCACAAGTGGCAACAATCTGCAGATCTCCTTGTAGCTCATACCAAGTGACCCTGGGAAGGACTGACCTTGGCCTGCAATGGAGACCCTCCCAAAAGGTTTCAGACCACACCACAGCACCACCCAACCACCTCCACAAATGACATACCCAAAGGGCAGACTGCGCAGGCACCAGAGCCCTGCTAAAGCAAATCCTGCTCCAAAGAATTAGCCCCTGCACTACAGCTCCTCCACTGTAGTCACAGCCAGTCCTCACAACAAATCAACCTGAGGGTCAATCCCTCCCATTGACATGTAAACAGCAACCAAGGCTCAACTACAACAGGAAGGCACACACAACCCACATAAGGGGCAAACCTGGAGCACCCGGCTCAGGGGACCAGGGAGACTGGCCACTGGGCCCTATAGGACACTTACTACATAATACCACTTTACTAAGATTGGGAGACAGAGCAGCCCTACCTAATACATAGAAACTAACACAGGGAGACAGCCAAAATGAGTAAACAAAGAAATACATCCCAAATCAAAGAACAGGAGAAAACTCTAGAAAAAGAACTAAATGAAAACGAGGCAAGCAACCTACCAGAGACAGAGTTCAAAACAACGGCTGTAAGGATGCTCAAGGATTTTAGTGAGAAGTTCAACAGATAGCAAACATAAAAAAGGACATAGAAACCATAAAAAAAAAACAGTCAGAAGTAAGAATACAATAACTGAAATGAAGAATGCATGAAAAGGAATCACCAGCAGACTAGATGAAGCAGAGGATTGAATCAGTGATTTGAAAGACAAGGTAGAATAAAACACCCCATCAGAACAGGGAAAAAAAAAAAAAAGAGAATAGTTTACATAAGACACCTCTGGGACAACATCAAGCATAACAACATTCACATCATAGAGGTACCAGAAGGAGAAGAAAGAAAGCAAAGGACTGAGAACCTATTTGAAAAAATAATGACTGAAAACTTTCCTCACCTGGTGAAGGAAAGAGACATACTCGTACAAGCCCAGAAATGCAGAGTCCCAAACAAGATGAACCCAAGACACACTATCATAAAAAAGGCAAAGGTTAAAGACAAAGAGAGAATCCTAAAAGCAGCAAGAGACAAGCAACTATTGGGTTGTCTGAAAAGTCATGATGCATTTTTGCAATGAAAAACACAGAAAAAATACATCATGACTTTTCCAACAACCCAATAGTTACTTATAGGGGAGCTCCCATAAGACTGTCAGCTGATTTCTCTACAGAAACTTTGCAGACCAAAAGGGATTGGCATGAAATATTCAAAGTAATGAAAAGCAAGGATCTGAAACCAAGATTAAACTACTCAGCAAAGCTATCATTTAAAGTCAAAGGACAAAAAAAGGCCTTCCCAGTAAGAAAAAGCTAAAGGAGTTCATTACCACCAAACCAATATTACAAGAAAGAAATGTTAGAGGGACTTCTTTAAAACAAACAAACAAAAAAAATAAAAAATATGAATAATACAATGGCAATAGCTACCTATCTATCAACAATTACTTTCAATTTAAATGGATTAAATGCTCCAATCAAAAGATAGGGTGGCTGAATTGATAAACAAACAAGACACTTACATACTTGTATGTTGCCTACAAGAGACTCACTTCAGATCAAAGGACACACAGACTGAAAAGTAAAGGGACGAGAAAAAGATATCTCATGAAATTGGAAATGAAGAAAAAAAAGCTGGAGTAGCAATACTTATATTTGACAAAGTAGACTTTAAAACAAAGGCTATAACAAGAGACAAAGGACTCAGTAATCCCATTTCTCAGTATTTATCTGAAGAAACCCAGAACACAACTTCAAGAGACTATGTGCATCCTTATGTTCACTGCAGCATTGTTTATAATGGCCAAGATGTGGAGGCAGCCTGGGGTCTGTCAATGAGTGAATGGATAGAGGAAAACACATATATACAATGAAATATTGCTTGGCCATGGAAGGGAATGGGACCTCGCCATCTGCAGCAGCATAAATGGACCTGGAGGGTATTGTGCTGAATGGAGTATGTCAGACTGAGAAAGACAGATGCAATGTGATTTTGCTTACATGTGGATTCTAAAAAACAAAATGAACAAACAAAACAGAAACAAACTTATAAATACAGAGAATATTTTGATGGTTGCCAGATGGGAGGTGAGTTGGGGGGCAGGGTAAAAAGGTGAAGGAATTAAGAAGTACAAATTGGTTGTTACAAAGTGGTCAATGGGAATGTAGGGTATAGCACAAGAATACAGTCAGTTAATAATATGGTAATAACTATGTATAGCGCCAGGTGGGTACTAGACTAGTCAGAGGGACCATTTCTTAAATTATATAAATGTCCAACCACTATGCTGTATACCTGAAATTAATATAAAATATTGAATGTCAACTGTAATTGAAAAATTAAAACGGGGGGAAGGTGAAAAGGAATAAGGTTTAAATTTCCAGGTATAAAACAAATAAGACATGGAGATGTAATATACAACATAGGGAACATAGTCAATAATATTGTGATAGCATGGTACAGTGTCAGATGGTTGCTGGACTTACAGTGATTACTTCTTTAGGTATATAAATGTTAAATAACTATGGCGTATACCTAAAACTAATATCATATTTTATGTTAGCTATATTTTAATAAATTTTTAAGATGACTAAAAACAAAGAGTCTGAGAGTATAGATTAAGAATACAAGAAAATGGTGGAGGGTGAGTTTATAAATAGCCTTAAAACTCTAAGGAGACTCCATTTAAACATGGGCACAAGAAACCATTATATAACAGGTTCTTTTCTGAGAATTTTTTAGTTTATTTGAGCCAAACTGATGGCATATGCCAGGGAGCAAGACCTCAAATGCTCCTGATTGTAGGTTCTTGAGTTCAGAAGAAATGATAAAAGTTTTCTCCAAAATCTATAAAATGACAGTGATAGGAAATACCCCTAACTTCAAATCTAAATTCATAGTAGTAAGTACTCCTATGAGATCAAGCACTTTAAGGCCTGGGGTGCCAGGTACATTCGTGGAGTCTCTGGTTCTGCACAGTTTTTAGCAACTTCTCCCTAATGATTTTGGGTAAGATTTACTTTCCATCCCCTACTTTCCAATTGTTTTATATCTAGTCTTCTCAGCAGAAGACATTTGCTTCCAAGGAATAATCAGTAAATATTCTCTATGGCACTTTGTTGTTGTTATAGTCCCTTGACTGTGTTTATGATTCAAACACTGCCTGTAGAGCCAAAACACATCTCTAGGCTTCAAAGATATTAATAGTCAAATCAAGCCTAGTCTGAAGAAATCTACTTATATAAACTTTACCTTACTTGTTTTCCCAAAGGGGTTTTTTTATCCCTCGCAGAAATTTATAAACTTTAGGAGGTGCTATCAATTTATAATTTGTCACAAAACATTATGCCCAATTTGATTGCCTCATCAGTAACAAAATCTCAGTAAACCTTTATCCTTAATAAAAGAAGGGAAGTGGGGAGGGGAGAAGCAGAGAGGGGAGATGATCTTGTAACATTCTGTATCCGAAAGAACCCAGTTTAGAACTAGTGGAAACTGCTTCCACTGGTTTCCTCCATTAAAATGTCAGTAACAATTCTTAAACTTTGTAACTTCGAGAATTTGAACTTAAATTTCTAAGTGCTCAACATTTATCTTTTTGGTCAAGTTTTCATTTTGAAAATGTTTCCTCTTGTCCATATTAGACCCTTCAAAAGCAAGAAGAAAGGGTCCTATAATGGTATTACACAGGGCCAATCTATGTTTTCCATTCGTGAAAAGTACAAACTTAAGCTTTTGCCACTAAAGAGTGGAGGCCATTGTCAAATTGTAATTTTTAAAAACTTAGAAACATGATTCATACAAAGTAAACCTGTGGCAAAGATTTATTGAACTCAAAAATGAAGGAGCAAGCCAAATGATAAAAGTTATAAAAATCTTGGAAATAGGGTAATACAACTACAACCTCCAGGAGCAGTTTTTCTCCATCAGGAAAAAAAAAAAATTGCATCTCAATTAGACAAAAATTGTAATTGCACAGCCTGGGCCCTGATCAATATTAATATCAAACAAAAATACAGTCCCCTAGATAATTCATCCTCAGGTGGGCCTGTTAGACAAGACTCCATTTTGACTTTGTAAAGACATGAAGCTCTCTTTTTGCCGTTTCTAAAATGTTTTTAATTTTTACCATAATAAATGTTTCCATAAATCAGTTAACTATTCCTGTATCCCACCCACCCCCTCGCCTTCAAGGTTTCAGAAACTATGAGAAGATAGGTTAAAAATAAATGGGAGAAAAAAATGTTGGTTATAATTATTGTTATTCCTCCTGGTAGTGAATCTGATACCCCCTGAAGTTAGGTGGAACCTGGTCATTGGAATCGCCAGTAATTTCATACCCGTTGTCTCGAGGTTACAGGGATCAAGACTTGCTATGCTCGTGCAGGCTTTAAACACATGGCAGTAGCTACCTATGCCGAAGGTGAGGTCTCGGTAGTGACCCAGCAGTGCCCATAACAGAACCTGACCCGGGGGAAAAGGGGTGGCATGGACCCTTCCACTCCAACCCCCCACACCCCACCCCTGCAACTGGTAGCCCCCAAGCTGCAGCTCCAGCAGGACAGCAGGAACCAGGCCGGCATTTCACTGGTGGGAGCCCCTTTTCCCCGGCCTTTTGTTCAGGACTGGCTGTTTCCCCGCCCACCCACACCCACCCTTCCTCCCCATCTCTGGAGTGGAGTGACGACGCTGCGGGAAGCAGAGCCGGGAAGAGGCGGCCGGCAAAGGCTGTAGGAATACTCACCCCGCTCCGCTCGGCCCCTGACCCCGCCGCCCAGCCCGGAGGGGGCGGGGCGACGGAGCAGGGGGAAGGGAGCCGGGGAGAGGGACCCAACCGGGAGCAACCTACCACCCCACAAGCGGCCTCAGGGAGGAGTGGGATGGGCCCTCCCAGGAGCCTACAGGGAGTGAGCAGAGGACCCGAGCCAAAGCGCTGGGAGGCCCACCAGGGGAGGACCCCGGCCCCTCCCTCTACAGCCAAGGGTGGGGACCAAATCGGAGCATGCGCGCTGCGCCTCCTGCACACCACGGGGCCTGGCTCGCGCAGGCGGCTGGCGTCTCGGAGCCCTGTCCCCGCAGGGGGCGTGGCCTTTCTTTGCTGCCGGCGATGATAGTCTCCAAGTCCCCGCCCATCACCTCCCTGGCAGTCCTGGGAACCGAAGGACGGTTGTACCCTCTGCTAGGACGGTTGTACCCCTCTGCTAAGGCACTAAGCTGGCCGACTGAGGGAGGTGGTGGGTGAGGATGGTTTCAAGGGCCTCAGCACACTCTCCTCCAATAAATCAGCCAAATATCTGGAAAATTAAAAGGGTGACCAATGGAGAAAGGGTAGAGCTAGAACAGAGCTGCACTATGCAGTGCCGCTAACATCTCTCCAAGAGGTTGGAGAGCCACGCGGGCTAACATGCTCACTGCAAAACTGTAAACACCGCAACAATTAAGCACAAGCATAGCTACCCCGCTTTGAAACTAAAGGACCGAACTAGAAGTTAGGAATTTGAGAATTAACAATAGTACCTCCTATGGCACATAACTCAGGAAAAAAAAAATCTAGTTGCAGAATTAAATTGGGGGAAACGGTAAGATAAAGAAAAGACTAAAGAAACATGTAGGAATATTCAAGGTGATGGAACTGAAATACAGAAAAGGCAACGGCACATATCTCAGAGAAAACTAGCATCTGCTCCTTTTAACAACAGAGTTAAACTTGTGTGAAAAGAAAAGAGTAAACCCAGGCGAAGAAGTGAAAGGAAAACCTGCTTTCAAATCAAATGTACAGGGCATGGTTTCGATCTTGTAGGACAGTTATGTAAAAGTCACCATTGGAGAAAGCAAGGTGATGGGTATACAGGACTCTAATGTACTATTTTTGCAATTTCCTGTGAGTCTATATTTCAAAATAAAAAGACCTTAAAAAGGAACAGAATACTGATCAGTGGCGACCAGGAGAAAGGGCTGACTAAAAAGAAGCTTAAGGGAATGGGGGGAGGGAGGGAGAGTAATGGAACTGTTCTATATCTTGTTAGTTATTATACCACGGTTTTGTTTACCAGAGCTAATAAAAGGGATAGATTTTACTGCATGTAAAATAGTTTAAAACTAATTTTTTAAAAAAGATACTGCTAGTAAAGATGAATTTCCTAACATATTAGAGCAACTATAGATATATTTTGTGATCAATATGGAAATAAACATTGTGTTCCATGACTATAATTCTATATCACATTCCTTAGCTTAGAGCTTGTCTTAGTTGATGATTCTAATTTAGAGAAGTTTTGTTTTCAAATTTAACATGTTTTTTATGTGTTAAAAAGAAATAATAGGCCCCAAATGGAGTCACTTTTGGTAAGCCCACTAATATTTAATACCTAACTTTTTGCAGTTTCAGGGAAAGGTAACCTTGCTAAAATAATCCACTCTAACTTTCTTGTCCCACCCTCTTTCTTGCTATAAAAACCTTTCATATTGTACAGCTCCTCAGAGAGCCCTTCTAGTTGCAAGATGGGATGCTGCCCAATTCATGAATCACTTAATAAAGCCAATTAGATCTGCTAATTTACTCAGTTGAATTTTGTTCTTTAACATATGGAATTAAACATTTTTGGAAATTACGTTTCATTTGATTTTCAGTAGTAGGAATATGTACTTAGCACATGTAAAGTTGGAGACTTTAGCATGACACTCAAGGTTTCCAGTATTTGTATGAAAAACACAATGGAGGTTGTCAAATGTTAACAGTCTATAATGCTATAATTATGTGTTTCCTAAAAAAAAAAATTAGAAAATTTTTTGAAGGTTACTGAAAATTAGTTATAAAAGTCTTAATAGCAAAGGATAAAGTTAATGTAGAATCTCAGCAGCAAGGTGCTATAGCTAACAATGTATAGTAGTGAGATTGTGTGACTGTGCTGATATTTTGAGGATCCTATTCTTGAGGGTCTAGTTTGTACTGTGAAGATTATGAAGGTTATAGTTTGTTTCAGGAAATAATCCATTTGAACTGCCTGAAAAAAAGATTGAAATGTTTTAGTAAATTTTTATATTTACTGTGTTTGTTTTCCAGTATTCTTGGTTGGATTTATTTTATTTTATTTTATTTTTTGCAATTGAGGACATATGGGAACTATAACCTGTGTTTTAAATTTGTAGGGGAATTCGGTGTTTGCAAGGAACACTCTGCCAGTGATCTGATATTATTCAGGACGCTTCCCTCTCCCCCACCCCCACTGGAATTGGTTGGGAGGACCCTATGCTCTTTTATTTTGGGGAGTATACAAAAAACTAGCATGTCTATAGCATATTGTTCTGGGTTACTAGATTCTAGCCTGTTCATTGCCTTTGAGCTATTTTGCTGTTCTTTGTAAGTTGTAGGTTATAGATATGTATGTAATTTCTGTCCTACCTGGTAGTGATTATAATTGATTCCCCCTATCCCACCCATGGAAAAATCAATTATATCCCATTTTGCCTGGTTTCCTTATATTATAGGAATAAGATAGATTCTTTAACGTGTTCATTTTATATCTATATGAAAATAATGATTTTATCTTTTTTAAAAAAATTATATTAGGCCAGAAAATTTGTACCTAAGAACCGCATAGAAATAAATTCTCACTGTGGACTTCCCGTCCCACGTCTCATTGAAGTGTCCAGGAACTCTGAAAGGAAAGACAGTCCAGGATCTTTGGAGGCATAAGATGATAGTTGCCAGGCAAACCAAAATCTTGACCAAGAAGGCATGAGGCCCAAGAAGAAGAAATAAATGAGAAAGTAGATCAACAGAAAGCTATCTGTGATAAGAGAATATGCAACACCTTTGGAATATGTGGAGGGACAAAAGGGAGTCCAACAGGATATTTGCAGCACCCTATATCCAGACTCCATTGATTGGAAAACAATGGGTGGAAAATACAGATGTAACTACAGAATCTCATACGCTCTTCAAAATGTTTGGTTCAAACACTGCTCATTCTAGGCCCCAAGTTAGATTCCTTAGAACTATCCAGCAAGATGTCCTCCCCTGCTAGACTTCCCACTTGCCAGTCAGAGAAAAAAATACCAGAATGTAATGAGACAAGACCAATGTACGTACCCAGGGTCTGCCATTATGCTAGCAAGAACTTGAATGTCCTTGTTTAATAATGACCCGTTTTCTTTAATGTTGTATGGCAATCTTTACTGATCAGGAATTAATTCTGATTGTAGGATTCACTTGTACATTGATATTTGTGTGTTATAATGATTTTTTGCATTAAGACAAGTTCAGTCTGCAGCCCAGGAAGCCTTTGTGCAGATTTAATTCAGGAAGCTGTCCTACATTCAGACCAAATCATAAGTTGCTCCTGAGGCAATGACTCCCTTTAGGCTACCACTTAAAATAAATAACAATAACCGTGCACTTGCCCAGCCCCTTCATCTGCATTATCTCATTAGAGAGACAGGAGGCACGCTGTGGAAAGCGTACCAATTTGGAGTCAAGACGTCACAGAGCAAACTTTATTTCTGACACTTACTCGGCATGTAAATTTGGGGCAGTCACCAAACTAGCCCCTCCAAACTTTAACAACTATATTCTATAAAATGGAGTTAGTAATAATCCCAGCTTTGCAGAGTTGTGGAGAACAAAAAGATATACATTTTCAAATTTATTAGATTGATACATAGAGGCAATGGAATAATACAAACATTAATATGATCATGTAATCTGTATTTTCTAACATGAAAAGAAGGCCAGGTACAAAACAGCATGTTAGAGTATAACCTCATTTATGGTCCTGTAGAAAAATGGTTAAAGATTATAACCAAAAATAAATAATGGCTATCCCTAGTTAAGGGGCTTATGAATGACTTTCTTTTTGCCTACTTTTTTTTGATACTTCAGATTTAAGGAAAACTAATGTGTTATCTCTGTGTTACTTTTTATAATAAAATTAAAGAACGCTGTCTCCAATTTTAAAAAATTAACATAGATGTCTGTGATTTTAAATGGGAGCAAATTATTTATGATCTTAACATGTATTTGACTATGTATTTGACACAAAGAATGGAATGTTATCTCAATATAAATTATATCCTGTTGTTCTGTAAAGGGAATAACAATGGAGGTAAAGAGGTCAACTTCAAAGGGAGAAAAGCCAAGATGTGATGGCTAGTAAAGGATGATTATGAGACATTCCAAATGTGCAATTTCCTACCTTCTGCAACCCAGAGCCCTCCATGGCTCAGCCTTCCTCAAATTAGGAGGCTGATCGTATAAATATGTACGCATAGATTGTAGAAGGATATAAAGAGACATCTTATCCTATATGTACTCAATGCACATGAAAAGGCATATTATGGAACATAAATAATGACAGGAAGAAAGAGGACACCGTGAAAACTGTTCAGTCCCATTGTAATTACATGTTGTTGGAATGCTAAATATGGAGTGAGACAGGCCACAGTTGAGTAGTGTTGCTACATTTGACTGTTTTGTATTATGAGGCTCTTAATTATTTATGTTTGGTTTGTGTGATAAAGAGGGGGTAAAGCTTACTGTCATGTAGACGTGTCTATGATATTGGCTCTTAATACACACACCACACCCTATATGTAATAGTCAGATGTTCAGTGGGGAACATCTGATCAGTGGGGAAAAAGCTGGGATTTTGCTTCACTGATTCGTCATGATGGCCTCATGCTGATGGTCTATCAGTGATGTAACGAACAGCCCATGGGTGAAGAACAGCACTTGAAAGGACCAGTAAAAAATTGCAGTGCCTTCTTAGATGCTTAGGAGTTTCACGAATCTCAATAAAATTGTTCAGCCAGAGGTTAATGGCTTGTGTGATGCTTGGCCTAGAGATTCCACCAAAATGAAGCTGCCTATGGCTCTAGTCAGGCAGGCAGGGATCTGGGCAGCTGTACAGTGCTAAGGGACATCTGCCTGGAGTAAGAACATGAACTCAGGTGATAGGAAAACACTCCACATGTGAGCTACACCCTTGTCACATCACTGTATGCTTCCAATAAATGCCTTTGTTAAGTACAATGCGAGTTACCTCATTTCTTCAGCTTTCAGAAATCTAACTAAAACAATCTGAACTGGCATAGCCAAAGGCGACATCCAGTCAGCTGTTTGGTGTAGAAGTCCAGAACTCAAGGAAGAGGTCAGGCTGAATATATATATATATATACAGTGGAATTATCTCCTATACTTACTTAACTTATATTCACTCTACTGTATGTGCTTGGCAAAAAAACAAAAACATATTTTTCTTATAACATGGCCCTTAACTGCAAGCCAACAACTTCATCTGGTATTCAACTCAAGAAACAACCTTCTGTTCCAACAGCAGAGGAAAACCGGCTGTGTAGGATTTCTTGATTGATAGCACATATATTCAAAATCATGTATACAGTATTTTAGAGGAGATGTTTTCAAAGGTAATTTTAAGTACTCTATTCTTGCCATTCACACTGACTTTAGATCCTAACCCCCTCAAAAAAAGGTACTCCCCTATATTTGGGTATCATTGATACACAGGTGACAGTTGCAGCTATGGTCACAGAAGATACATTCAAGGAGAGTATATGGAGTGAGAAAATAAGAGATTTGAGAGTTGTATCTTAGAGAGCATCAACATTTTAAAAGGGTATTAAGAAGCACAAATTTCCAGTTATAAAATAAGTCACAGGAATATAATGGACAGCATAAGGAATATAGTCAATAATATCGTAATAACTTTGTATGGTGACAGATGGTTACTAGACTTATTGTGGTGATCACTTCATAAGGTATACAAATGTTGAATCACTATGTTGTATACCTGAAACTAACATAACAGTGTATGTCAAGTATAATTTAAAAAGTAGAGTCAAAGAGATGGGAAAAAAAAAAAAGGTAAATAACCCACAAGGATTCTAAAGAATTAGGAGGGGGACAGGAAAGACTAATACAATAGAAAACCAAGAACAGAGTTTCCAGAACATGGTTAATAGTACCAAAAATAAAGCAAAGAAATCAAGGAAGATAAATACTGAATAGTGACTACTGGATTTGGAAATTAAGAAGACATTGGTGAGTAGGAAAAGCAGTTTTGGTGGTATAGTGTGGTCTAAGTCAGTGTCTGACGGGTTACAAAGTAGATGAGTCTTTGAAACAATAAATAAAAACAACAGAAAAGGAAAGTGGCAAGGAGATGGAGACTTCAAGCTTTTCTGTGAAGAGGAGAAGATAGGGTGGCAAGTAGAAGAGAATCAGAGCCCAGGGAGGACACTTTGGTATCTCACTTTTTAAGTGGGCGTTGCTTGACACAGTCTATAAGCCAAGTGCAAGAACTAAAAGGAAAGAGGAGATAATTGAGGCAACACAATCCCTGAGGAGAAAGGAAGGGGTTGAATCCCAAGTACTAATTTGCATGAATTGGAAGGAAGGCAAAGGAGAAAGATACAGTGATCAGAGTGGAAGCAAATGCCTTCGTATTTGGGAGGAAAGAAGTGTTGTGGAGGAAGAGTTTAGGAAAGTTTGTTTCTGATAGTTTCTACTTTCTCTGTGAAATGGGAAGCTAGCAGAGATGTTTTTCTGAAAGTGAGAGAGGGGCTTAACAAAACAAGTAAACATTTGTAACAATCTTCAAAGGAAATAAGAGAAGCGGAGAAATAGCATATAGGATCTGAGGGTATAGTCAAGACTGGATTCCTACATTTGTGCAAGTACTAATTCCTACATTTTGCATGATTTTTTTTTTCTTTTTCCAGCTTGGGTGAGGAAGTATAAAACAGAGATGTGTGGAGAGTCCAGAATTGCAGGCTTGCAAGATGCCGAAGAGAAGTGAAAGGGTAGGGTAAATTAAGGTTGCTGGTAGGAGAGTGATACAAGAGAGATTCATGGGGTCTGGACTGAATGGTAAGGAAGTGATTTTAAGGGAACCAATAGAATGGGGAAAAGGAGAGGACTCAGGGAACTAAAGATTATCATAGGGTTAGAGAGTATGCTTGTAGAAATTGGAGAGGACTGGCAGAATACGAGGGTATGTTTGAAGAGAAGGAGATTGATGTGTGAGATTCCAGGTGTATCAGTTATTTCCAGGTGAAGACAAGGCCCAAGAGATCAATCCAAGGTGGATTGCTGAAATAGAGTGGAAGTGAAGTCATAGCATTTAATAGATCACAGAGCTCCGAGACTATAATAGTTGATGGGTCATTCATGAAGATGTTGACATTTCTGAAGGAATTGGGTGGGAGAGAAAGACAGTGAGCTTGGTACCAAAAACCTAGATGAATGTGGAGAATTAAGGAATAGATAGTGATGAGGAGGGTAGGAAATGATAGAGATGGGTTGATATAGAATGAACTCAAGGGAAATTTTGCTTGATGGGGAAGTAAAATGATATGGAATTGGCACCTTGGAGCTGGGAGAATGCCAGCAATACTTCTAGGCAAATAGGTGGGTGTATCAGTCAGGGTTGCCCAGAGAAATGGAATCAATAAGACATACATAGGTATGCAGAAACAGATTTATTATGAGGGTTTGGCTCATGTGATATGGCAGCTGAGACGTCCCACAATCTACTGTCTACAAGCTGGAAAGTCAGGAAACCAGTGGTGTAGTTCTAGTCCAAATCCAAAGCCTGAGGAGTCAACGGTGTAAGTCCCAGTCCAAGTACAGAGGTTCAAGAACCAGTGGGCCGATGGCCATGGAGAAGAGGAATGTCCCAGCTCAAGCAGAGAAAGCGTATTTGTTTTTCCTTTACCTTTTTGTTCTATTTGGGCCCTCGATGGATTGGATGATGCCCACCGCACTGATGAGGGTGACCTTCTTCACTCAGTCTATGGATTCAAATGCTAATCTCTTCTGGAAGCACCCACACAGACACACCCAGAAATAATGTTTTATCAGCTACCTGGATATCTCCTAGCCCAATAAACTTGACAAACAAAATTAACCATCACAGTGGGTGTATATCATACAGGCTGTCTCTGGAAAATGGAACTGTAAAGCCTATTAACATTTATCAATTCTTTTCATAAATTTACCAAGAATCTAATACATGCCAGGAACTGTGCTGGGCACTGGGAATACCATGAAGGAGGCAAGCACTGCCCCCCCCCCCTTAATGGAGTTTAGTGTCTTTAGTCATCAAGATCCCAGACAAATAAGCAGAAAAATCTTTTTAGCTTGAGCATTTTATGAGGCTGTATAGATCTGGTTGTTGGAGTAATATTAAAAGCTAAATCAACCAAAGCTTTCCCAAGAAAAATATATGTATACAATCTGGCACCACTGATAGTGATAATGTTGATAAGCCTTCCCACCTCTTTGAAAATGTCACTGATGGAGCTGTTTACTAAAGAGCAAACACTAGTTTACTGTATCATTAGGGGTTATTTACATTACAACAAGGCATAGGATCGATTGATATGGAAATCAGTTAAGAATGCTTTAATAGTGAAACAACCACAGAACTGTATAATGTTATTCTAAAACATAATACCTAAGAAACATGAAAGTTAAATTTAAATGCTATATGCATGCGAGATGGAAATTTCCTAGATTCTTTTAGAAACACTATTATGAATTGCTATTCTGAGTACCAAATTATAGGAGCAGTGAAAAGAACCAAAAATGAATTCTAGGTAGATAATATGTGACTTATATGTAAGTTACATGCAAGATCATTATTCCTTTGACACTTGGCAAACTTTACCCCCAAAATAGTATTTCCAATTACAATCAATAAGTTTCAGAGACAAACAATAAACCATTTTGGGTCCATTTTGAAAAAGTTTTCTTACCTAGTCAAATCTACAAATACAATCAATATATTAAAATTTTTCTATTAAAAAATAGCATCATGAAGATAAAATGTAAACTAACACAATGTCAAGTTATCAGAGATACAACTTTCCATAAATAAATGTAATAAAATGATAAGATAAAGTTGAAAACAAACAAAACAAATCAAAACCTTTAAAAGTGGATTATAATGTGCTATGGAAGAGGTGAGAAAATAAAATGGAAGAAGAAGGAACATGAAGCAATAAATATCACAATATATCCATATTCCTAAAGTATAAAAATGTTCAAGTCTCAAATCCTGAAGCCAACAGTTCCCTTTAGCCTTCTCAGCACATCCTCACAAACCTGAGACTTGAGCATAAGCTTCTAGGGCCAAGTAAAGTCTTTGCGAGGTTTGCCACCACTGGTTTCCCTGTGGATAAGGCTTAGTGAACAAATACCAGGCTGAGAACAAGCTGTCCTTCCCTTAGGAAGAGGGATTTGGCTTAGAATGGGTTTCAGAATTTCAATCCTGTGTTTGCTTCCCCGACCTCCATGTAATTATGACAGAAGCCCCTTACCCTCCTGCTGCACTGCAAATCTGTCATTGGTACCACTTGTCTTATAGAACATATGCATTCCAGAAAATGTCAATTAATATTTCGTAATATAAATGTTCTTCTGTCTCATGAGAATATTAAATAAAATCAGGGATATGGTCCCAAAGAAAGCATACTTGGGCCAGGTATTAAAAAATGATGGCCACTTGGTCATTCAACAACTACTTATTCAGTAAGCACAAAGCACTTTGAGCAAAGCTGTATGAAGATGAAGTCCTTGGTCACAAGTAATAGAAACTGACTGGCTAATTTTAGCAGGAAAGGAATTTATTGGCAGAATATCAAATAACTCATAGAATCAACAGGAAGACTGAAGAACCAGGCTAAAAAACCAGGCAGGAACCAAGGGCAATCAAGCAGCAGGATCGACAAGGTCACATCCAAGTATGGACTGAATGCTACTTACTGCTGACCCACCACCGGTAAAGACACTGCTAGACTCGGTGCTGGACCCGCTGGCTGCTGGGAACATGTTGTAACCACCCTCACCCATTTAAATGATTCGCTTCAGATGCAGATTCCCAATTCTGATTGGCCAAACCTGGTTTTCATGCTCACACCCTCACTGCTGGGGTCAGGAAGAGGGAATATCTGGCTAATTGGGCTTTTGGAGAGGGAGTTAGGGCCCTGGTGCTCACCCAGACTCACACAATGGGGAATTTCCTTCAAATAGGAAGTGAGTTTAGATGCTCAATGGCCAAAGAAATTATAAATGCCCACTTCAGTCCACAACTTTCACCATCTAGCATACACTCTTTCCCCTGCCCTTCCCCAAAGATACACCATGGTCATCACTGCTAAAACTTGTCAGTATGCCATATTTTTTAAAGGGAGGTCAGCATGATATACCAGATAATATTCTCATTATTCCTTCTCCCCACTCTTAGAAATTAATTTGTTCTCTATAAAGACAATTGCTACTGATCCCGATTTTAAGGTAATATTAAGGTAGATCTTTTATATAAGCATTAATAATGGGGAGATGGTTATTATAATGAGGACATGTTCCTAGAAGTGAAAAGATCAATTAAAATAAACACACTTTTGTTCAAGGTAATAAAGAATATAATAGTGATACATAGTGGAAGGACAAGCCTAAATTATGCAATAAAAGGAGTACAAAGGGGTACTTACGCTAGCACCGTGTTAGAATTGCAAAGACAATTAAGATCGAGTCCTTGCCCTCCAAAAGCTTAGAGTATAGCAGAGTGACAGACATTTGAATAGGCCATCGGAATGTAGTGTGAGAAGTGCTGTAATGGAAATATATGCTGAGTTTGATGGAAGCATGTAGGAAATACCCTAATCTCAAATGTGGTGGGCAGGGTGGTGGGATGGCGGGCGAGACTGACCGGAGAATGTGAGGACATAACAACCCAAGCTGTCTCCTGAAGGATGAGTAGGAGTTAGCTTCTATCTTGCCAGTATATTTTATAATCAAGAGCAATACATCACTCAGACAGCAATTATGCTGCATTTTTATTGAGAACAACTCCAATGGCACCCTTTATTTCACCTATCATAGCACTTAACGTGCTTTATTATAATCACCTGTGTGCTCCTGTCTATCTCTCCACCAATCGTTAAGCTCTGTGGTGATAGGGAGGGACCATGTCAGCCCTGGTGATAGTTGTATTCTCACCATCTAGCACATGGCCTGGCACAAGGTGACAAATAAATGTTTGCTAAAGGAAAACACAACCTCAAAACATTTTACACATGGACATAAAAATAATCGCTGGGGAAACAAGCTTAACAATTAAACTACTGTTAAACTTCAGTGGCAGCTTGTATATAGCTTACTTTTAGTTGATACTTGTGATAGTAAAGTCACAAAACTAGGCTTCTATCTTTGATCTGCTGTAAAAGATTCAGAGATTCAGCTACTGTTTACTAAATAGAAATGCAAACAAGATTAAGAGTAATGGTGTTCATATCTTTTTTTACATAAAAAGAAGGGCTACCTTCCAAAGTCTTTACTTTCCCATTAAGCTAAATGACAAGGACTCCTTAAAAAAAAAACAAAAAACCCAGATGTTTAAAGGGAAGTACTACATGTTGCAACATAATAGGAAAGAGAAGTTGAAAGGGGATCTATAACCCTGTTTTAGCTAGAGAGGCAATAAACTCAACTTGAGGGTTAATGCTTTATGATGCATGGAAACTTACTGTGGTCACATGGAAAACAACATCCCACTCTATAAAACACATTGGTGTTTACAATAAATTAAATCCTAAATAGATGATACTGATTTCTTTTGGAATTATTAAAACATTTCTGGGCTTCACCCCAGAGTTTCTGATTCAGTAAATCTGGGATGACGCCACCAACTTGTACCTCTAACAAGTTCTCAAGTATGTTGATACTGCCTTGGGGGGGCTATATATTGACAACAACTGGGCTACAGCAATCCCTTGCTTTTTACATAGCATTAGTGATTTCAGTTATTATTATTGCATATCCCTCCACTCTTCATTCAGGTTTAAGCATCTCTCCTCATCTTAGAACATTCAAGACTTTCTTTTCTTCTTCTTCTTTTTTTTTTTTTTAGAAATTTTATTGCGGAACAGTATGCTTTTCCAGGACCCATCAGCTCCAAGTCAAGTAGTTGTTTCAATCTACTTGTGGAGAGCATTTTTCCAGGACCCATTAGCTCCAAGTCGAGTAGTTGTCTTTAATCTAGTTGTGGAGGCTGCAGCTCCGTGGCCCACATGGGACTCAAACCAGCAACCCTGGTGCTATGGGCCTGTGCTCTAACCACCTGAGCTAACCAGTCACCCCTCAAGGCTTTCTATTACCAACTTTTCTTTTGGGAGTCCTTTAGAAATGCTTCAACACAAATAGTCATGGACCATACATTTTTTTTTTATTGCATTCCCTTAATAACAGGAAAGTGAAAGTTCAGAACTATTAGACTATGATTTTATTAGGGATCTCCACAGTAACAGAACCAATAGGGTTGACTGATTGATTGATTGGTTGGTTGATTGATTGATTTACTTATTTATTGGAAGAGATTTATTAGGAGAAATTGGTTCACAGATTATAGAGCCTGAGAAGTCCCATGGCCTGTCTTTGGCAAATTGGAGATTCAGGAAAGCTGGTGGTATCATTCTAGTTCAAGCTCAAAAGCCTGAGAAGCAGGGGAGCTGATGGTGTAAATCCTAATGCAAGGACAGGAGAAGACCCATGTCTCAGTTCAGCAGGCAGGCAGAAAGTAAAAGGGGTAAATCCCTCCTTCCTCTGCTTTTTTGTTTTAGTCAGGCCCTCAACAGATTGGTTGATGCCTATCCATATTGGAGAGGGTGATTTACTTTATTGTGTCCACTGGTTCAAATGCTAACCTCATCTGGAAATACCCTCACAGACATAACCATAAATAATGTTTAACCTGGGTGCCCTTGGCCAAGTCAAGTTGACATATAGAATTAACCATCATAATGATGAAACGTTAAAGTCAAGATTTGGTATTTCCTTTTCTGGAAATATGATAGTTGAAATAACCTGAAAACTCTACTACTATAAGAAATACTGGAAAAAATATTACTTTAAATCCATAATTAAAAGGCAGTTTTTTTAATGATTAAAACTCAGAACTTGGAGTCACAATGTGTGGATTTTAATCCCAGGTCTGCCACTTAATAGCTGCATGACCTTGGGCAAGTTAACTTACCTGTGGCTCAGTTTTCACACATGTAAAGTTGGAAAAATATTATTATATAATGTATGGAGGGATATGTGAGGAATAAATGTAAAATGCTTAGAACACTATCTAGACCATTAGATATACTCTATAAAAATATTAGCTCTTATTATTGTAGTTGTTATCATTATATTATCTGTCAAGAAAATATGGGAAATATACAGGCATTCAACTAAAATAGAAAAGAATATCAGACCAGGCATATGATCTGCTTGTCTTAACAATCTAAGAACTTGAGTTTTTATGCCTATGTAGAAAGATCTGTATCCCCAATAAAAGTCAACAAAGTTGCCACTTACCAGATAAGAAAGTTTGTTTACTTTGGGCTGAGTTCCAGATAGAAAGGTCTCCCTCTAAAATCTATAACCATAGGCCTTTGACTTTCATGACTATGGAGTTCAAATTTATACTACTGCCTGCTCCTGGAGACCTTCGAATTGAGAAATTAACATAAAAATTAATCCTAGGCTGCTGATATCGCTAGGATATCTCAAAGAGGAAAATACAAAACCTCTGGGAAAAGACACACTTTAACCAGACTGCCCAGGATTATACAGATCAAACCTCTCTGAAAATGAGCTTAAAATATAAAGTTACAAAGCATGTATGGAAATAATCCACCATGAGATAGAGTCAGCAGACACAATAAACATTAAGATTTAGTCCTAAGAATTTGATATAATTAAACAATCTAATATAGTAATCTATAGTATAAAAATATGACCATATTAAAGATATGAGAAACTCCAAATTTTATTTTTAGAATTGAGAAGCTATAAAAAGAGAAAATTGTCCCGAAAAATCGAATTTCAAGAAGTGAAAAATACACTCACTAAAATTTTTCACAGTCATAGCTAAAGAGACAATTAGTGAACTGGAAGGTAAATTTGAAACAATTACAGAGAATGCAGCAACTACAAAGATAGGAAATATGAGAAGTTAGCAGTAGGATGAGAGACCATCCTGTTTTGCCTGGGACTTTCCTAGTTTCAGTACTGAAAGTCTCATATTCTGGGAAAGTCCTCAGTCCCAAGCAAACTGAGTAATTGATCACCCTACTTAACAGATACAAAGAATATAATGAGAAGGGCCGA
>NW_017731532.1:1105186-1106372 GCF_001890085.2 Hipposideros armiger | reverse complement strand
TAATACAAATATTGTACAGAAGTCAATGACAATAATTGTAAAGGCCTGAGATGAAATAACTCATTACCAAGAATTTATACTCAGCCAAAAATTACTTACAAGTTAAGGCAACACCCTACACCTACCCCCTTGAAAGGCTATTCTCACACTCACTGCCATAAAGGGAGGCAGCACTCCTGGCTCTGGCCCAGCCTCATGGTGTATCCTACCACACCAGACCAAGCTTGCCTCTTCACCAGAGAGCCGGAGACAGGGAGATCATGTACCTGCTGACTACCTTTGCATAGTGCTGTTGCTGGCGTTCACCTTGAGCCTCTTTGTGCAACCAAGAGAAATCCACAGTAACCAAAGTTGAACAGAGGGCTGAAACCAGAGTGGTAAGGAAATACCACAGGCTACTCTGAGATCTTTTCCAATAAAAGGAACCTAGCGCCTCATGATTAATGGCCACGTAGGAGACAGGAGAAGCCTTGAACCCATGGCTTAGAGAGTCAGAATTGGGACCTTTACAAGCCAAGATCTTAGAAGGGCTATAGTGAGAGGATGAGAGAGAAGAATCTCGGCTGGAAGGAAAGTCATTAAAGGAAAGCTGTCTCTCCCAGGCTTCATCATGGGGTAAGGGAGGGAAATAAAAGATTATCCAGTGAATTCACAATCACTAATCTGCCCACACATGGGTTTGGTATTCACATTAATTTGTGTGGTCTAGGAAAGTTTGTGCCAAATGCTTCTGGTTCAATAATGCCCTAGGGCATCGGGCAGAAACAAAGACAAATCCTCACTACAAAAATCCACCTTCAGTTCAGGCTTTGCCAAACTTAGTTCTTCCACAGAAAATATAAATGTGTCCGTGTGTGTGTGTGTGTGTGTGTGTGTGTGTGTGTTTTATTGATGTAAGTTAATAGCTCTTCTGATGAGTATTATGAAACTTTGCTATTCAAGCAGCTCAGTATATCATTAGTGCTAAAATTGAACTCCTTTTAGAATTCAGTAGTTACAGCCTACTTGCTCAGGTATACATTCCTAAAATTTCTTGCTCCACATTTTGAAAAGGCATTATACGATGTTCAACGAACTCTTTCCTTTGTGACAATCAATGTTTGACATTCTAAAAGTTTAAGTCATTTGATTTACAGCTATTATAAAATTATATAATTCCCTGGATCTCTAATTATATACTTTTCAA
>NW_017731532.1:1079942-1103159 GCF_001890085.2 Hipposideros armiger | reverse complement strand
ATATTTTAGGTTAAGTAAAATATATTTTACAAAATAATTTAACCTGATTCTTTTCTCATTTTTAAATGTGGCTACTAGAAAATTTAAAATTACATTTATAGTTTGCATTATGATTCTATTGGATAGCACTGGCTTAGATTAACTGCATTTACTGTATTTAGAGATATTAAGCTGAAGCTGGCCCTTTTGTGTTTAGATAAAATGTCCACTAATACCACCTCAACAGGGTTATTCTCACAAGCAAATATCACTGTACTCAGTGTTCAAGGAGACAGATAAATAGTAACTTGTGCCGTTGATAAGACCAACGTTCCACCATTGCCCTGAATTCAAAAGAAGGTCCACCATGAAGAAGCCTACACAACAAAGCCACTTACAACAGACTTTTTCATACTGTGGCTTCTGCTACATGAACTAGCAGAAATAGCTAAATTTGATAAATTCTAGAGATGATCTCAAAAATATCCTATGGCTACTAAAGAACTGGTATTATTTGGCTCTCTTTGAAAGGAAAACTCCATGAAAATGAATAGAATATATTTGTGAGCTCCTGGAATTGGAAGACTGAATAACAAGGTCAATGGCATGGAAAACGCCTTTGTAATAGACCTAATTATGTTCCCCTTCCCAATTCATAGGTCAAAACCCTCACCCCTACTGTGACTGTCTTTGAAGACAGGACCTTTAAGGAAGTAATTAAAGTTAAATAAGGTCATAAGGAGGCTCCCTAATCAAATAGGCCTGGTGTCCTTAAAAGAAGAGGATGGGACACCAGTGGAGGCCTCTCCCCCTTACCCCTCATGACCCCAAGTGAGTGCAGAGAAAAGGCTATGTATGGATGTAACAAGAAAGTGGCCATCCACAAGCCAGGAATAGAGTCTCACCAGAAACCAAATTTGCTGGCACCTTGATCATGGACTTCGAGCCTCCGGAACTGTGAGAAATAAAGTTTGTTTTTTAAACCAGTCTGTGGTATTTTGTTGTGGCAGTCCAAGCAGAATAATACATCCCTTAAAGGGACCTCTGGAGAAAGAGTTTGTAAAACCAGTCTCATGGGTCTGTAACCACCTTTCTTGGTTACTGATGTGACACCACATAATGGAGCCTGTGTCCTGGTGTCTTAGCAGTGACATAGATGTACCAAAGAAGTCAGCAACACTCAAAGGCTCAAGGCTGGTAAATTTCTCATCCCTGAGAGGATATATTTTGAAATTTTTAAGTTGCTGCAAAAAAACTGCTATGATATCTACATGTCCCATGGGAGCTTTCTAAAATTTTTCTTGCTGAAAAAGGACCTCAGAATATTCAAAAGAAACATAAAACTTTAGCTGCAGATGTCATTCTACTAAATAGTAAGAGATTCTAATCTTGTTCTTTTACCTTGTACTCAAACTAGCCCTTAATTTAATATATCTTCATCTAAGTAGCTCTTATTAATAAGAATATGCTCTAAAATCAGGCCATTACCTATACTAAACTAATGCAATGGAGCATTTATTTTAATTCTAGACAGGTGGGTATCAAACTTTTCTGGCCCTAAGAATCGTGTGTGGAGCTTGTTAAAAATGCAGATTCTGGGTTCCCATCACCTGGGGATTTTGACTGGAGAAGTATCTGGGGTGGAGCCAGACCTTTATATTAAAAATACACCCCAGGGGTTCCTGATTTAGGCATTCCCTAAACCACATGTGAGAAACACTAATCTAGGTTTCAAGCAAATTTGAAGAACAACTTATCCTGAATTTAAATGGAACATACTTAATTTTGTCCACATGCTTGCCATTCGTGTAATTATATTTTGAAATGCATGTGGGCCCTCATTTTTAAACTCTCCGTTATATACCCAACAATGGCAATTTTACTGAAAAGGTTATATATGTTAACTTCACTTACTGTTTCACACACAAACTATGTACTAAAACTCATGTCAACCCTTCATTGAAGGGGCATTATTCAAAAGGTGTAAAGAATATTTGCATTCCACAGTAAGTTTTTATCTAAAGTGAACAATGAAAGGAAAAGGGAAATGAGTATTCATTCGCACAAATTTATATTCATGATAACATTAGTGAAATGTATTCACTTAGGCAACAAATATAGGTGTGTGATATTGTGCTAGCGTGAAGGGAGAGACAGAGATGCATTAGAGAGAGATCTGTCCTCAAGGGGCTTACAGTCCACTAGGACAGATGGCATGGGCACAGATACTGACACAGAAGAAAAGAAGTGCAACACCATAAGAGGTACAAATTGAACGCTGTGGGATTTTAGGGGAGGGAACAGTCAGTATGATTGCAATAACGGCTGAATGGGGGGGAAATGGCAGAAGATGAAGCCACAGAGATAAGCAAGGGCCAGATCATGAAGAGTCTTGTTTACTCAACTAAGGAGTTTGATATTCATCCTAAGAGTTATGGGGAGCCACTGAAAGACTTTAAAGAAAGCGGTGGCATGCTTTCACTCCATCAGTAATTGCTGAACACTTGCTGCATATCCAGCACAGAGAGAAAACAGTCACCTATGGAACTTTTAAACTGTCTCTGAACCCAGTCCTTGCCCAGACCTACCCAAGCAGAACCTCTAGGGCTAGAGAACAGTACTGTGCTGTTTAAGATTCCTCCCAGTGATTCCGATACATGGGCAAGTTAGGCAACCACCATCAAAGGGTATATTTGAATACATACATGTGAAAAAAATCTTTGCCCTAAGGTGTCTTCAAATGGAGAGCTTTAGAGCAAAGTAACTGAGCTCATGATAAAATCACTTAACGCGGTGAATGTTGCTGAAATTAACAGGGTAGGAGGCAGCAGCAGAAAAGCTGGAAGGTAAGGTGGGTGTCAACTGACTGGGTCACGGAATTCTCCAACAAGGAAGACACTCCAAAACAATTATTTTAGGGAACGGTTTTGTCTGTGAGATCAGCTAGAAGAAGAAACCAGAGGCAGAGACCCGAAGAAGAGCTGGACACTAATGTAAGCATAGGAGTATGGCAGAAGGCTGAGGGGATGACTGCGCATGGAGGAAAGTACACGAAACTGAGTGACGGTGTTTGGAAACTGCCACATGGCTTACCATGTGTGTCACTAGGGAGAAAGGAGAGAGACACAGAGGAAGGGCGAAGGAAATACGGCAGGAGAGAAAGAGCGTGGAAGAGATGCTGATGAAACCTGCATTGTAAGACGTGGCAGTTGTATCTAGAAATGTAAACTGCGAGTTGTTTGTACAGGACCTAGGATATAAAGCACGTGAAATTGCACTGAAAGTGGCCATTTTGTAGATGGAAAACTTAAGCATAAAATGGCAAATATTCTAAAATGTCAAGTTAAAGCGGCAACTTATCTTGTGACTCACACTTGAGGTTTATTATGGGTATTATTTAAAAAATAAATACCATACTCGCAGCCTTGTTACTATTTTAAGTTATTAGTATAAATTATTTATAGCATATTACTCTTTTTTCGTTAAAAAACTAAGACTACCCCTCTGCCCCCTTACCCCTTGCTTTTTGGCTGGACGTCAATTATGATGACAAGGGTGAAAAGGAAAAACGGAGCCTCTAGCCAGGGCCTCCTGCCAGGGACAGACGCGCCCACTCTCTGGTGCTTCCGAAGCACAAAGGACACTGAAGCTTTAAACTGGAAGCTTGAAAGAAAATAAGGCCGAATACATGTGTGCAGGCTGTGCACTGCACCGCTCTGGAGCACTGCTCGCCTCTGCAGATTTGTGTATTCAATGTCTCGCAGATGGAATTTAAGTGTTTGAAGAAGGGGTGCTTTTTTCCCAATTCTCACTAAGGCAGTTTATGGGCTAGCCACAATGCTGAAGGAAATCCTCTTTTTTTTTTTTCAATCTTTCTCAAACCATGGTCCTGGGACTAACTACATTAGAATCCTTTGTGAACTGACTTAAAAATTTAGATTTCTGGAATCTCACATGAGACTACTATGGTGGGCCTTGAAATCTGCATTTTTAATACCCATTAGTAAATTTTCATATTCTATTTAAATAGAACTTTTTAATTACTTGGCAGATGACCTCATCTTCCCTCAAGCAATCATAATGGCATAAAGAAGTATATATATATTTTAACCGTTTTACTATAAAACAAAAGAGACAGCACACCAGTGCCTAATTGCCATTTTGTTGTAAAATTAAAATGTGGGAATAAAAATAAAGATGTAGATGGTGAGAAGCGAGGTTACAGCAATTTTAATGTCAGAAATACAAAGAGGTGCCTCAAAATAATGTAGGAAATGTCATACTAGGTCATATGTTTGATTTGCCCAACCCAAAATATCAAACTTATCCTTCTCCATGACCTCGAAGTCTACACTTAGGAGTATTTTTCAAACATCCCTAACTTGACCATTACTCATCAAACATATTCATATTTCAGTTTGCACAACCCATGAAACAATATAGTTTTTCTTCACTACCTAATGTGTAAAGTTTCACCTACCTTTCTGTGTCCTGAAAGGAGCTTTGTAGAGCTTTAATTGGCATTCTCTGCGGCTGCACCATGGTGGACTCTGATGGACAAAGTGGTGTTTGCCCTGACCTTCTCATCAATTTATAGACTGCAGTCCCAGCCACTTGCACTATGAAGAGCCCTAATCATTTCAGTCTGTTCTCATAATAAAAACTGCCATTGCCTTTTAGTCATGTTAGCTGTCCGTATAAGGATATTTAAATAAATAAATAAATATATATATATATATACACATAATATATATACATTATATATATTATGTATATATATATTTGTATATATATACATATATGTATATATATATATACATATATATATATTATATGTATATATACATATATATATTTAAATATATATATATTTAAATCTATGTTTTGTTTTGTTTTTTTAAGATTTGGTGACCTGAAATATACAGTAGTCCTCTCTTATTAGCTGTTTTGCGTTCTATAGTTTCAGTTATCCACAGTCAACCATGGTCCAAAAATATTAAACAGAAAATTCCAGAAATAAACAATTCATAAGTTTTAAGTTGTGCGCTATTCTGAGCAGCATGATGAAATCTGGCCCCTGGGGCTTCTCCCTGCACAGGACATGACTCATCCATTTGTCCAGGGTATCCATGCTGTGTACGCACCCCGCCTATCAGGTCACTTAGTAGCCATCTTGGTTATCAGATCAGTTATCACAGTATCTCAGTGCTGTGTTCAAGTAACATTTATTTTACTTAATAATGGCCTCACAGCTCAAGAGTAGTGATGCTGGTAATTCGGATATGCCAAAGAGAAGCTGCAAAGTGCTTGTTACATGTTGTCAGAAGGCGATAGTAGGCTAACACTACATCAGAATGCCTATGTCATTCACCCCACTTCATTTCATCACATAGGCATTTTATCATCTCACATCACAAGAAAAAGGCTGAGTACAGTACAATAAGATATTTTGAGAGAGACCACATTCACATAACTTTTATTGCAGTATGTTGTTGTAAAGATTCTACTTCATTGTTAGTTATTATTGTTAATCTCTTACTGTGCCTAACTTATAGTTAAACTTTATCATAGGAATGTATGTATAGGGGAAAAGGTTTGGTACAATGTGCAGTTTCAGGCATTCACTGGAGGTTTTGGAATACATCCTCCATGATAAGGGGGGACAACTGTACACAGTTGTCTGCATATATACACATACACCCAAGTTTTCTCACAAGCATAAGATCATGCCTATGTTGCTTCTAACATCATTTCTCATCACGACGCTGCTTTCTTGACCTTTTGAACTATCATTTAAGACCTCAAAACAATCCCAGATATTGAAATATCGGATATTGAGATTTGATAAAAATGGAAAATTATCCAGGTGGAAAAGCCAAGATGAACTGGATAACATTAGCCAGCTGTTTTCCCCTGAGTGACATGACCTTCCATCTTACCTAAACTCACCGTCAGCTGTTTGGCTTCCATCCAAGTCCACATTTTGGCCCAGAAGGTCCAAAGCAGAAAACTGCACTGCAGGGACGTGCTGAAAGAGAAGCGTCTAACAAAGCATCATCTGGACAGTGATGATACCGCTTCTTCCATATGCCTCATGATTACTTAAAAGATTCAGATCCTGACCTCCACGACCATTCATCTGGGGCACATGGATATTGATAAGTCCTGTTTTTGGCAGGGAAGGGGTGGCAGGGGAATGGCCTAAACCCCTAAGCCTTGACTTTCAGGGAGGTGCAGACTTGGGTGCCATTTATGTTAAAGGTCCCTTTGTGTTGTGCAGTCGCCACGCAAGCCAGCGGAGACTGCAGCAGTAGCACCTTGAAATCTCTCATCACGATGCCTGTCTCTCCTCCCTCTCACTTTTGCTCACACACTGTTCTCATCTGGGATATTGGTTCTTCTGACTGGCTTCTCTTGGAAGAAACCCTCCACTTCTTTACTTGATTTCCCCTTTTGAACTCCCATCTAGTATGACTTAGGAGGCTTTCTTACATGAACACCCACCCAGGACCCCACTGTCTCTGCTTAGGCTGCTGCTGCCCAAATCTCAAACAAAGCCTCAGGTGAATAAACACACTATCCACTTCACAGTCCCATTTACCCTGGGTTTATTTGCTTCAGGATATGTCATTTGGATGCTGTTTCTGAACCAGGAAGTGGGCTCCCACCAGACACCGAATCTGCCGATGCCTTGATCTTGGACTTTCCAGCCTCCAGAACTGGGACAAATAAATGACTGCAGTTTATAAGCCACCCAGGCTATGGTAGTATTGTTGTCATAGCAGCCCAAATGGTCTAAGGCAGATGCTCAAAGAGGAGAATTCAGAAAATTAATCTAATGTGGAAGGAGGAGTAAATCAGAAGCAAGAAGATCCAATAGGAAGTGAAAGCATCAAGGCAGAGAATTCAGATAATGGCAGTGGGAATGGGGAGCCACTTTTAAGAGGGGAATCCTAAGGATGAGTCCCCATGCTACATAATCAGCACCTGCAGGGGTTAGTCCACAACCCTCTCCCAGCCTGAGTTTTCAGTCAGCCTTACAGTCTGCATTTTCATCTGTTCCTGATGCCTTCAGCACCAATCCTTTGCATCCTTGCCTTTGTATACCTCTCCCTCACACTTTGGATTTGACCCCCAACACTACTGCTGTGGTTCTGACCTCTGACTGTCTCCATCACTATAGTTCACATTGCTTCACCCCGTTGAGCACTTTCTCCAGAGCCCAGCCTCAGCTCAGGCTACTTTGACCAGCTTTCTTTCTAGGTCTGTGTTGGTTTCAATACCAGAATTCAGTTGCCTGACACATTGATCGGGCATGAGAGATATACCATCAGAAGGGAGGATATGCTCCTGGAGGTTAGGACCTAAGATTGAGGGTTGGCTGAATGAAGTCTCTCTATATGAAGGCAGAAATGTAGGGGAAAAGCCACTAGTCTGGGAGGTAAGGTGAGGTGATCACTTTTCACACAAAAATTAGAGGTGATGATGGGAAATCTGAATGAAAATGTCTGATGTGCAGCCTGACATGTTGGGTAGCAACTAGGAGAGAGGTCAGGACCAGAGTAATAGCCTACAGACTCACAGGTTGTGCACTGCAAATTCCAGGGGGTGGCATTCACATAGACTAGGGTGCAATGGTGCCCCCTGGAGTTGTACAAAGCTATAATCATGGGCAAGGCAGGGAATTACCAATGGAGGAAATAGATGAAGCCAGAACATAGTAAGACTAAGGGGGAGACCAAACTGAGAAAGGAGCATAGGGCTAGGATTGCACTTTGGGGAAAATGTAGGGGGCAAAAGAGAATTTCTATACCAAAGGACATAGAGGAACTAAGTGGTATAATGAGTTAAGTAGGACTTCGAGGAGGAAATAAACATCTCAAATGCCACAGAAAAGATATAAAAGAGAGGGCCCAGAAAATAATTTAAGATGAAGTATAGTGTGACAAAGAGAGGATTGATCTAGAATTGAGGAATCAGGCTTCCAGTCTTGGCATGGCCACACCTTAAGCAAGGGTCCTTATATCAGTACAATCTCTTTGTCTGTGGGTTGTGATGGATAAAACAGTTATCTTTCATTGAATGTTTCTATGTACCAGGCCCCTCTATAAGCACTGTATGTATTAACACATTTCTTCTCCACGATAATTTTATTGTAGGCTTTCCAATATTATTCCCATTTTATAAGTAAAGACGCTGATGCACAGAGAGCATGGAAGTAAAGCTTAAAGTGACACAGCCAGTAAGTGACAGTGTCAGAATCTATAAAATGAGATGGCTTGGCTTGGTGTAGGAGGACCTTCTAGCTCTGTTATTTTAATATATACAAACTAGAAGGCTGCTAGCAACCTTTCAGGATGAGTTTCAAATACAGTTGAGAGAGAGAAAAACTCGATGATTTAAGAAAGAAAGTTTGGTGGTAAAAAGGAGAGAACAAAGAATTGTGAGCATTAAAAAACAACAGGATCAAGTAATGATTGTTTCAAGATAGATGAGATCTGTGTAAAGTGTTGCTTGAAGGGAAGGAGCCAACGAAGAGGAAGAGATTGAAGACGCTGGAGACTGGGGAAAATTGACAGCTGGATTGTAGAGGAAATGAGTTAGCCTCAAAAGGGAGAGAACACCCAAAATGGCATAAAGAGACCAACGTTTAGAGGCACAGAGTAGGAAAGATGGGAAAATTCATGTCTGAGGTTCTCGTCTTTAGGAAATAAGAATTAAAAGAGCAATCAGCTCAAAATAGACATAGGGTCCACAGGAAATTTTTTTTCATATTTTTATTATATTATAAAAGTAAAATGTACTCACAGAAAATTTGGAAAATTGCATAAAAGTGGAAAGAAACATCACCTAAGACCTAGGACACAAAAATAACCACTAGAGTGTATTACCTTCTAGACATGAGGTATTTTTTTTATTTCTCTCTACATATTAACATTTGCAATTCTAGTTATTATTTAGCTTTTATAGTGCTCACATTTACAGTTCATTTAATATGCTACCAAGTGGATGCGTTATAATATCCTTAACCATTTCCCACATTTGAGCTACTTCCAATTTTTCACTATTTCATAAATAAAGCAGCACTGAATATCTTTGCACATGAAATTTATTCTGGATTTAGAATCACTTTCAAAAGATAGAACCCTAAAAGTATAACTACTAAGTCAACGATTTAGTATAATTGCAAACATCTTTAAGGCTTCTGTCAATTCTTCTGTCAAATACCATTTTACATTTTATCAGCAATGGATAAGAATAAAATTTTCCTACACCCTTGCCAGAATTAATCATTTAAAAAAAACCCTGTTAATTTGATAGATATTTGTTAAAAAGCAGTACCTTATTATGTGACATTTACTACTAGTCAGGCTGAATAATTTTTCCTATATTTGTTAATTATTCCTCTTTGTAAAGTGTTTATTTTGGTCCTTTGTACATTTATCTTTTGGGTTCATAGCATTTTACAATTTTAAGAGTTATTTATATAATAATGATATTAATATGTTCCCATTTTAAACCTCTCAACTACTATTTTAACTTTATTAGTTTTATAAAATTTATTAATTAAAATTGTTCTCTTAATTTTATATCATGTAGTATGTATTCTGAGCCTGGTTCTTCAATCTCCCTTTAATTACATGAACTCCTCCATTGGCTTCTATTCAGTTCCCTTTTGGCTTAAGTTGGTCAGAGTTGGTGTCTGTGGGCTATAACAAAGAACCCTAACAAATCCAGCAATAATCAATTAAGGAGTGCAATAAAAAGAAGTTGCTATATACGTATGTTAGCAGCCAGGACCATAAAATATCTAGGAATAAACTTACGAGCAAGCATGCTAGACCTCCAGGAAGAAAAACACAAATCTTTGCTGAGGACACAGGGAAAAACCTGAATGGAAGAGGAGCACACCCTTTTCCTGGGGAGAAGGACTATTATGAACACGCCAAGTTCCCCCAAATGCTTGTGTCAATTCAGCGCCATTCCAATGGGATTATTAGGAATATGACAAGTTGGTGCATATCTAGAAAACATGATATGAGAGCAGGCAGAAACTTTTTGAATATTACCACCTAACGTAAGGCAGTGACAGCACTTGGTGCTTAATACAGAATAAACAAGGAGAGTGGAAGAGTCTGGAGATAAACCTGGGTAAATATGGAAAAGAAATGTGATAAAAGTGGCATTTCTTATCAATGGGGAAAGGGATGGTTGTTCAATAAACTGTGTTTTGAAATAGTTGCCTCCTGACTTCCAAGGCCCCACACACACTCAGCTTTCCTCCTGCGTTGCTGGCTGCTCCTTTTCCATCTTATCCATTGGCTTCTCCTTCTCCATCTAAGTGCACCAGAATTTGAACATGGACTGTATTATTTTATATTTTAGATCTACCTTATCTAGGAATATGGCTTTAAATACTAATTCTCTACTAATGAGTCCTAAATTTTCTCTCTATCCTTTGCATAGCTCCTAAACGCTAGTGTCATACATTAAACAGCCGACTCGACGTTCCACTTGAGATATAGAAAACTTGATATATTTCTAAACCAGAACAAGTAATTCCCCTTCTATTATCACCCTCCCCACCCCTGCCAAAAATACACACCCACCCCTAGATTATAGCTTCCCTGATATTTCCAATCTCAGCTAATAACACCACTATCCACCAACATGCTCAATCCAAAAACCTAAGTCATCTCTGGTTTATACTTTTCCTTCAACCTACAACATTCACTCTACCAGTACATCCATGGGCTTTGCTGGAGAGGGAATAAAAATTAGTGCTTAACAAATGAGCCCTGGAACCAAGCTATCTGGGTTCACCCTACCATTGACCAATTCTGTAACCTTGGGCAATCTACCTACACTTGATCAAGTGGTTATCTGTAAAACAAGGATAATGATATCATCTAATTCATAGGGTAATGGTGTGGACACAGTTGTTAAGAGATTAGAACAGTAGCTGATACATAATACATATGTTCAATAAATGTCAGTTATTATTGTCCTCAAAACATATCTCAAATATGTCAAATTCTCTCCATATTCACGTGTACCTCCCTAGTTCAAGCCACCAGCATCCTTTTTAACTGATCTCCCCAGTTTCTGTATTGCCCCACTACAATTCGTTCTCCACACTGCAGTCAAGGGACCCTTTAAAAATGTAAGCCATTACGCTCCCCTGCTTAAGAACTTCCACTGCCTTCTTTAACATAGCCTGAAATTTCCTGCATGAACTAGCTCTGTCCCAACTCTCTGCCTCGTCTGGTAATTTCCTCCATCTCACTCATGTCACTCCATCCACAGGAGTTTCATTCTCTTGCTTGAATACTCTAAGCTTGCCCTGGCCTCAGAGCCTTTGTCTGTGCTTGCCCTTCTATTTAGAACATTCTTTTATTGGCTTTTCCAATGACTAGATCCCTATCTTTATGGTCCAACACAAATGTATCATCTTAGAGGAGCTTTCCCTGACTATAGTATCTAACAAATCTCTATTACTCTCCATCATATCATCCTGTTTTTTATTTCATTAACAGCACTTCGAGCTGTCTGAAATTACCTTGCTTACTTATTTGTTTAATTTATTGTTGAATCTCTCCTTCATGTAAGCTATACAAGAACAGGAACCTTGTCTGGTTTGTCTACAGTTGTATTTACAGTGCCTAGAATGGTGTTTCGCTCTTCTCAAGTGTTTAATAATTTTACTGAATAAATTTTAATAAAGTGATGAATTACTGAATGAATTTTTTTAAAAAAAACGGGCCATTGGGTCTTCACCTTATAGCTTATGTAAGGTAAATTCCCAACTGATTAACTCCCTAAACATAAAAAATAAAATAATATAAATGACCATATTAAAGAAAAACAAAGACAACTAGGTTTATGGTCTTGGAATAGGAATGATATTTCTAGGAAGAAAACATACTATGAATCCATAGAAGAAAATACTGACCAGTTCCTTTGCATAAAAGTTAGAAAACTTGCACAGCTAAAGACACAATGGGCAAAGTTCAACAAACAAACAGACTGAGAGAACGTATCTAAAATATAAAAGACCTTATAAAAGTAGATGCAAAAATTCTCAATAAAATACTAGCAAACCAAATCCAGCAATATATACAAAGGATTATATACCATGACCAAGTGGAAATTACCCTAACAGTACAAGGTTAGTTTAGCATATGAAAATCATTCAGTGTGACACACCATATTAATAGAAAAAGGACAAAAACCCTATCTGTATTCAACTCAATAGACAGAGAAAAGCATTTGACAAAACTCTACATACATTCATGATTTTAACAAAACAAAACCTATTAACAAACTTGGAATAAGAGAAAATTTCCTCAACCTGACAAAAAGGGCAGCTACAAAAAATCCACAGCAGAATCATTCTTTATGGTGAAAGACTGAACAGTTTTTTCCTGTGATCAGAAACAAGGCAAGGATGCCAGCTTTCACCTATTTTATTTAACACAGTACTGGAGGTTCTAGCCAGTGAAGTCAAGGAAGCAAAAGAAATAAAAGGCATCCATTGAAAAGGTAGAAGTAAAGCTATCTCTATTGCTGATGAAATGTTCTTTATACAAAGAATCCTAAGGAATCCACTAAAAGACTAACAAACAAAAAAGTTCAGCAAGGTTGCAGGATACAAGATCAATATATAAAAATCAATTTTGTCTACACACTATCAGCAAACTATCCAAAAATAAAATTGCCCTAGGCAACCACTAACCTACTTTCTGTATTTATGGATTTGCCTATTCTGGGCATTTCATATAAATGGAATTATACTCTACGTGGTCTTTCGTGAACTGACTTCCTTGACTTGGCATAATGTTGTCAAGGTTCTTCCATCATGCAACACGAATCAGCTCTTCATTCTTTGTATTGCTTAGTGATATACCGTTGTATGGATATACCACATTTTGCTTATCCATTCATAGACATTTGAGTTTTTTCCCCACTTTTTGCAACTATGAATAATGCTGTTATGAACATTTATGTACAAGTTTTTAGGTGGACATATGTTTTCTTTTTTTTTTTAAGATTTTTTTTTTAAATTGGAGAATTGGGGGATGGGAACAGCGCTGGGGAATTGGGGGAAGGGGAACAGACAAGCTGCTGTCCTTTTGTTCTTCAGTCTAGTTGTGGAGGATGTTGCTTCACTGGCCCAAGTTGGCATCATCATTGCTCTCTTCCTGGGCGAGGCAGATCAGTCTCCGGCTTCTGGACAGCTGCTCCTGGCGGCTGCTGGCCGCTCATGGTGGCTGCTGGCTGCTCACACTGGCTGCTGGTTATTGGCTGCTGGTAGCCCATAGCAACCCACTGCAGCAGGGGTTGCAGCCTATGCTGTGCCAGTGACTCCCAGCAGCCCAGCTCCAGGTTGAGCTGTTGTTCAGCATCTTAGCTGTAGAGGGCAGTGTCACTTTCCCTCATATGTGGGATCCGAACCAGGGACCTCTGGAGTCCCAAACCAGCTCTTAACCAACGCGCCACTCGGTCAGCCCAGACATATGTTTTCAACTCTCTTGTATTTAAAGTAGAAGTGGAATTTCTGGGTAATATGGTAACTCTATGTTTAACTTTATGAAGAACTGCCAAACTGTTTTTTCCAAAGTGGTTGCACCATTTTAAATTTCCACCAGCAATGTATGAGGGTTCTGATATCTCTACATCCTCACCAATATTGTTATTATCTGTCTTTGTTATTATAGCTATCCTAGTGAATGTGAAGTGGTATCTCATTGTGGTTTTGATTTAATTTCCTGATAGCTAATGATGTTGAGCACCTTTTCATGTATGCATTGGTCATTTGAATATCCTCTTTAGAGAAATGTCTATTCAGATCTTTTGTCCATTTTCAGGTTATATATCTTTTTTGTTGTTGTGAATTCTTTATATATGATTATAAGATATATGATCTCAAACATTTTCTCCCATTCTGTGGGTTGTTTATTCACTTTCTTGGTGGTGTCCTTTAAAGCACAAAAAAATTAATTTTGATTAAGTCCAATCGATATTTTTTTTCTTTGGTAGCTTATACTTTTGATGTCATATCTAAGAAACCATTAGATAATCCAAGACCACAAAGATTTGTTACTGTTTTCTTTTAAGAATTTTATAGTTTTTACTCTTAGATTTTGGTCTATAAACCCATTTTGAGTTAATTTTTGTACATTGTGTGAGGTAGGGGTCATTTTTTTGCATGTGGATATTTAGTTATCCAGGCACCTTTTGTTGAAAGGACTATTCTTCCCCCCATTGAAGTGTCTTGACATTCTTATTGACCAAAAGTTTCTACTTTAAAAGTTTGATATTTTATTCTAATAAAAAGTGGTAGGGTACCTTCAACTGCATTGGTTGGGTAACTCCACAGAGTGAGTGGTATGATTATTATTTACCCCTTTTCTTATACCTTATTATCCATCAGACAATTTATTCTGGAATACAGAAATGATACCGAAGATCGTCCCTTGTTTCCCCTTCTTGTCTTTACATTTACATTTGCAGTAGTGTGTCAAAGGCATTTTTTTCAAGGATGGGAAGAGGAAGGGTGGGAAGGAAACTAACATTTGCTTGAGTTTCCACTAAGGGCTGGATGCAGTGTCTGGTGTTTCAGGTTGGTTCTCTCTAATTCCCATAACAATCCTGTGAGGGAGGTAGCAGTACTCACTTAAACGAAGAAGAAACAATTTGGAGAAGTTAAGTGTATTTTCCGAGGACCTAAATCTGGTAAGGTGCAGAGCTTGTATTCTAACCTAGGTTTGTCACAGTCCAAAGCCCATATTGGTTGGTTTAAATTTGCATGACAGGATGTTAAATTGGAAGTTTCCTCTAATGCACCAAGATAAAGTAAATGTGAAATTCTAAAGCCAGGTTTTCATTGGAAATAACCAAGCAATTTGCAAGGAGTATTAAAAAGGGTTGAGAGAGGAGATACGGAGAAGGAATTTTTGTGAGGATTTTTGGAATAGGATTCCAAGGGGGAAGAGCTGAGGTACCTTCCCCTTCACCCCAAGGCTTCAACTGGACCCCTGGAAGCTTGGTATGTATCTCCAGGATTTTGGAGGCACAGTGAAATGGGATCTGACTCCAGAATGAGAAATCTTACGAGCTAGGGAAGGTGGCTGTAGTGATGGTGGGAGCAAAGGAGAGGTGACTGAATTGAGATGTCTGCATTCCCCATTTGTTGGGGGCCAAAGATATATGGGTGTTCCTCCTGTACCAGGAATGGGCCATGTAAGAGAGCAAGCTGCTTGATATTGAGGCCTACGGAAGAGAACTGTTGGTGAGTGCTATGGATTCTACCAGTATGGAATGGACAACTGGAAAACCAGAGCTGAAAGGGAAACAGCAGAATGTCTCACTCCTGATACAGGAGTTGCCCTAGGGGAGTATCCAATGAGAAAGAGCTGGAAACAAGCCAGACCCCGAGAGCATGAAGCCAACTTAACTATGTGACTAGTCAAGAACTTTCTGCTTACTTCTCCCCCCTTTAATCCCAGTCAGGCCTGAAGTCAAAAACAGCAAGCTGGGGACAATGGGGAAAGAGAAGAAACCCAGCACATCCCTTCCCCCAGAAGTGGGAGGTCCACCTTAAGTTGGTGCTAGCTGAGGGAGAAGAAAAGGTTTAACTCTAATCGAGTTCAGAGAATCCTTTATTATTTGGAACTGGGGGTGCTAATCACTGAATTGAGGTTCAATTTGTGGTTTAAAGTGACTGTAGGGCTCTTTAGAGTGAGTGGCAAAGCCACCAGGCCTGGGAAAGCCTTTACAATTAGACAAAAGTAAAGCTTCATTTCGATTATATCTCACCAGTGGTTCCTGTTCAGAATGCTGAAATCTGCTTGGTATGGTGTCTGTGATGTGCCATGCTGCTGTGGGTGAATACTACTAATGTTTTTGCATTAATTTTGCTACACCAACTTCTCTTGCTTAGTACTATTTGCCTATACTATATTAAATATAAAATATATACTAAAAAAAAAGTGGTAGGGTGACAATGGGTGTCCTTTGGCCTCTTGGCAATTTTCTGACATGCATGGTTGTTACAGGAGTGATCAATATCTGTAGATGGTTTTCATATAAAGAAACTGCTAATCCTACAACTCATCTACCTGCAATGGGGTTTTAAATAGGACTCTGTCTCATTTTCAACCAGGCCTTCAAGGCAATAGGTACCCTTGGCAAATTAGCAAAAAGTCAACTCTACTGGGTAAGTCACATAATAAAGAGCCCCTTCTGGAACCCTATGTTGACAAAGGAGCAAGGGTTGTATTCAGCATTCACTCATCCCCATAACTTGGCATCTTTGTGTAGTTTACAAACTGCATAATCATTTGCAGTGGTCTTGTATTCCATCTACAGCAGCATTCCAAAGTGAGTTTCAAGGCCACCTAAGAAAGATTTACAAAAGAGTCGATAAAACTATCTAACTCTACTCTAAAAAAGAGGTTAGAGAGGCCAAAAGAGAGGATGGAGATATATATATATATATATATATATATATATATATATATTCGATTATATGTTCCCTTCTCAAAGGCAGGGGAAAACTAATTCTACAAAAAGGGTTTGAAAGGAGGGAGGGGAGAGAAGTAAAACTGTATTCATGTATACTCTAACAGTGCCACTTGTTCAATGTATTTATTCCTGAACTATCAAAATCAGTAAACTACAATGGGAAAAGTAGCCATGTCTCTTTATGTCAGATAATGCCATTTTAAGAATTTCTGTAAAAATAACTTTGATTCAATTCAAACAATACTTAAAGTGGTTCCCTAAAGAAATAACTGTACTGTAATTTGGACATTGATAGCTATAACATGATTCAAACACGGCTTCACTTATGTCTTAACAGGATTCCACCCACTGCACCCTTCTGTGTGTTGTTTTGATGATCCTGTCACTTAGGGCTCTTTGAGCTCAGTTTTAAGGAGTCAACAATGAATGAAATGGACTCAGAGTTGGGATACATTTTCAAGAATTCTCCACATAGTTTGAAACCCTCCCATATAATTCCATCATACTTGATTATAACATGAACAGAAACAAACAAACAAAAAGCTAGTCATGACATAGAAACAATTCCATGTCAAATTATGTCGATGAATAAGCCAATTTAGAACACTCTGAATTTACCTAGCCTATTTGAACATCCATACAGGAGACTTAGCAACAACAGTCTTTCCATATGCCAGGTGAAACCCTCAGAGGAACTAGGCCTCAGTTTAATAATGAAAGAGAAGGGAAAGGGCTGATAATTATTCTGTCTAAACAGTGTTTTGTGGCCTAACATTGATTGTGTCTTGAAATCTCCTTTGGGAGTGAAGCAGGCAGCTTTTCCTTTGCTTTCACAAACCTCGTGCAAATTATTTAAACATTTTTGCAATTATTTTCCTGAAACTGAGTTTTGGCCCAATGCCTAGAAACACTAAAAAAGTGACATCATACCATACCCAAAGATGCAGGTTCCAAAAAATTCTCTGGGGATCCTTACAACTAACTGTCTTGGAGGCCAATTTCTATATCACCATGCAAACATGGGAGTCTACTGGTTCTTCTGCCCTGAGAGACTCCAGATTAGGACATGAGTAAGTGAATGTTTAGGCAATTTAATTCTGGTTATCTTGCTATAACTTGACTGTATGTGCAGTTTCTTTTAATGTTCTTTCTAACTACCTGTGTGAAAAATATTTT
This sequence comes from Hipposideros armiger, assembly GCF_001890085.2. NCBI lineage: Eukaryota > Metazoa > Chordata > Mammalia > Chiroptera > Hipposideridae > Hipposideros > Hipposideros armiger. Next base: position 1,085,477 of record NW_017731532.1, on the reverse strand, counting down.
TGTTGGCACTTTCTTAAATCCTTGATGTGTCTATGACCCCCCCCCCTTTTTTAATCTTAACCACAGAAAGAAGCCTGCTCCCCTTTTTCTCTCTCCCAGGCCTTATATCTGGTTATTCAGAAGGATAACTTTATAATTAATGCAGATGACTGGCCTAAAAATGATGACCCTCTTTTGTACTATTACTTCATGCTGAGGACAAAGAGGATACAGGAAAATTACTCCTTGGCCCAGGAAGTTTATTAAAATGCTAAATGAAGGTCTGGCGGCAGCTCAAAGAACTTTAAATAACCTTGTGGTGGAAAACCTCCAAAACCTCTTTTTACCGTCAGCTTAAACTAGGCTGGCTGTGACCAAGAGTAAGAAAATAAGGAGTTTCAAGAGTGCAAAAACATATCTATTTTTAAAAGGTAGGTCCATCCAATGGTGGCAAACAAATGTGACATAGCCTTCTGAGGAATGACGACAACGGTTTATGGCATCGTGGTTTCACAGGGTTCACAGCCAGCCCTGGACAGACTCCACATGTTAGGCATGTGCAGAAGGAAGTGTAATTATGTCGTGGTCGATCCAGTGTTCTCTCTTGTTATTCAGTGCAAAACATGCCACAGACACATTCTGTGAATAACATTCTTGTGGCTAAACTTCCATGGAATGAAAACACAAAACTACATGGAGTAGAATGACAATTGCTGCTCCAATTAATTCCACTCTGGTACCTGGGGGCTCTAGCTCCATACATGGTCTGGCTCTGTGTTGTTGTGCTGGATCCTTCAACATCCAACACGTTGAAGACTATCTGAAAGGTAAGAGTCTTCAGGGCAAAGTTGTTGAGCTGTGCTATCTGTAAATTATTACTGGGGCATCTGAAATCTGTGTTAGACTTTTCAGGAAACCCACAGGGATCAGAACACCACATACAAAATGATGGAAAGAGGAGCTAATCTTTTAGTGGAGTCCCAGGGAGAAGAGAGGTAGATCTCCACAGGCTCAGAAGAGCCAACAAGGACAGAGGGAAGACAACTTTTCCTCAGAGCCCTCATACAGAGTATCTGCATCCTTTCTTTCTGGTCTGACATCCTGACACATAGATGCACAACCTCAACTAACTCCATTTGTCTCCAATGGCCTTGTTCACAGCCCCTGAAGTTGCCCTCACTGGGGGTCCCTAGGCCCTGGGTGCAGCTATTCTGTCAACCTGTTCCCTATAACCGAGCTCCCCATGCCCAACCTTAGTCAGGAACGTAAGCAAATTGAGCCTGGAAGTCAATGTCTGCTTTAGTTCTGATACCCAGACTTATAAGACCTGCTCCCACCCTATTCGCTGGTCTTGTAACTGCAGCCCTGCTATGTTTCTTCTCCCCCTCTTGGTAATTTACCTATTATGAGTCCTTCTAGAACTAAAACCCACCTTTACCCTATTTTTCAGCCCCCAGGCTGCTCCTAAATCTCAGGCCAATGGCTAGAACTCTCAGTGTCTGAAAACTTCTGAACCTTTCCTTCGGCATCATGTCCCAAACCTGGCAGCCTCCCAGCTGGACAACACCCACGTCAGATACAGAGTTCCTTTCCTCCTGCAGCTGGGCCTGTGCCCCCCACCGCCTGCCCCAGCCTAAGGGGCAGAGGCAGGTCCTGAACTGCCCTTCCCAGTGCGCCCTGCCTCATTTGGGTTATCTAGCCATCACAGGCCGTGCCCCAAGATCTGAAGGCTCACGAGACTGACTTCTCTCTGTTGAGTGCTAACGGAAGCTAGAAAAATAATTCCGATAGCACTCTGTATTAAGATCGTTGTTTCTTCTACCCAGGTAATTGCCATGCCTTTCAAGCTTTATAGACAGTTAATATCACATATACTATTTACTAATCAAATTAAGACTGTTATTATAGAGTCACTGAAAGTCTTAATTTTGAAAAATATTTCATATTTTAGGAAAATAGTCATGATTTAACATTTGGGGGGGAAACCAGAATGCAAAGTCATGTAAAATTTTATGAGCTCATTGTGGCAGTCCTCATGAGGGATTTTGGCTGCTCAGCATCTGAACTCCCTTCCCAAGTTTGGGCAATTTCCCATCCCGTGATTTTTCATGTGCAGTGAAGTCCTCCTACTTTTATAAAGACAAGGAATTAAGAGTCTTTCTGTCACTGCTTCCAGACATTGGGGGCCGGCATGTGGCCTGGACTTTATCAAGTACCCAGACCCACCCAGATTTGGAATTGGGAGCCAGTGACCCACAGAAGCAAGGAGAGTGGAAACTCCATTCCATCAGCAAGGACAACACAGCTTCCAGGGAAACAGAACCAGCTCAGCCAGCATCCATGTAGGGACAACTGTGGCAGAAGTACCAGCTTTGGTGAAAGTCTTTAGTGTAGAAGCCTCACTACAATAATTCCACGGCATTATCTGGCCTCTGGTTCTGGCGTATCAACCTCCCTTTGTCATTTCTACGCCTATTCTTTTCCAAGACTGTTTCTCCAGGCTTTCCTGTGAATTTCTGAGTTACCAAATATCTATCTTTTCAATAAGTTCCTTTCTCTTTAAAGGAGTGACAGCTCTTTCTATTGCTTGCAACTAAGAATCCTGACTAGTATATCAATGTTATTTAAAATGCAAAAAGAAAAGACTTGATATACACCAAAAGTTAATAATGGTTATCTGTAGGTGTGTGGGATAACAAATCATTTTAATTTTCTTCTTTTCTCTAATGTGCAATTTCTAAAAATTTTAATAAAATGGTGTTACCTTAATAGTCAGAAAAGAAATGTTTCAAAATTTGAGATTGCTTTGGATCTCTGATGTTTTTAATTATTGGAAAATAATTAACTTGATTACTCAAGTGGAATCCATGTTGGTTGTATTAGAATGAGGTACCTTGTGACTTTAATCTTGGCCCGGTCAAATCATAGGTATTGGGGTAAAAGTAATGCCAATATATTTTGTAAAAAAAAAAAAAAAATCCTTGAGACCAATTCTTACTTCTCACTTCTGATCTACATATATTTTTAAATTTATTTTAGAACTCAATAGTCCTTTGAAGAGTGGCCTGAGAAAATTAGATGATATTTAGGGAACTTTAAAATAATCCAAAACAATAATGATTTTCTTCTTAGCATTGATGTTTATAAAAGTGTGTATAAGCACAGAATGCTGCTTTTATGATTCTTTGTTGGTTTCTCTTAAACATAAATTCCATTCGTTTTGTGAATACTAAGAGTAATATTCTAGACACTATGGTATTGAACCTAAAGTCATTTATGAATGGCAACCAGCAATGATGTGAGTAGCACAGAGGAAAATGTATAATAGTCTCCTTCCTTGAAACAAAATCCCAGCAACCAAGAGAAAACAGAGGCCATCATTGTTAGGAAGTAGTGATAGTCTTGTTTCTTCTTAGAAGAGCACACAGAGATTTTCTGTATCCCAGTCTAATTCTAAGAGACTGCCTGCTTTTGACCATGGGTGAGAGATCAAAATTACACGGGATAACTGACCCTCCATCAATACTATTGAAAAAGTAGTCAGGGAAGCTCTGTGAATCTGAACCAGTTGTGGTCACTGGGTTGCTGCCATCCTCAGAGTGTGGGATCCCCATAGATCATGCCAACTGAAGCAGCAAAGCATAGTGGAGTGGAGGAGAGGGGAATTTAGTCCAACAGATTTGTTGGTGTTACATAGCAGGACAAACATCCAAAAGTGATTACAGGAGTTACTTGATCTCTCTGAGCCTCAGTTTCACCACAGAATGCAGATAAAAGAGACATCTCAGGGTGTTATAGAAAATAATGTATATAAAACTCCCAGCACGGTTTCTGGCTTATAATGGGCACCAAGTAAATGGAACTTATCTTCCACCCATGACTCCTGCCCCCGCTTATTTTTCTGGGAAAATATCTTTTAGAAAGATTGATTTCAGATGCAATTTTTGCAATTAGATAGGCAATTTCTTTAAATCTCTCACGTCTGGTAAAAGGCCATACATAGCTACCTTCTAATTGTTCCCTGGAAAGAAATGTCTTACCCAAACCATGAAAAATTATTGATAAACGGAAACACTTTCTATTAACTGAGCAAATGATCTATGTCAATATTCCATGTGACAAATGGGTTGATATTTAACATGTAGGAATCTGTCTTAAAATTCAGGAAAAATGAATTAGAGCGCATGAAGTTAAATAGTACAACAAAAAAAGAATTGACATTTGCTTGGCTAGCATCCCAAGCTTCAACAGATAACCAACACTCTATTCTGTTTATTGAGTAAGGGAAATACTCCATATTGAGCAAAATGCCTTCATAAATTGTTTAGGTGTGGCTAATTAGCCTGAACATTAAGATACAGCTTCCCAAGTCCTTCCAAACAGCATTTTTCTTGCCAACATGTAAATGGGACTCCAGTCTCTGAGAAGGTGACACAAGAATAGAAGGGCAGAAAAGAAGGAAAATCAAACTGGAGAAGAAGCTCTGTCAAAAAAAAAAAATCAATAACTTTGCTACTGAGAAATTGCTACCATCCTTATCCAAGAAGAGGTGGAAAGGTCAGACCACGCTAACTTGTGTGATAAATGAGTTTATAAAGTGGCCTATATCAGGAGACTAATTTAATTGGCTGCTTTAAGTGTAATAATATACCACACTTCCTACAGATTTTTTTCCTTTATTAAAATCTTATAATTAAGCTGAGTGTAAGGCACACCATGTCCACCTTAATGGTACAAGCAGCACCAACTGCTGCTGGGGCATAAAAGCATTCATTTTTATGATTACCAATATCTACCCAAAATATTTTTAATAAGATATTTTTTTCCTTCTTGACATTTTAGACAATTCCAAGTCATACAAGGACAAAGAAAAAAATTTTTTCTACTACACCCCCCCAGGGTATTTGGAGCCTTACTAAATATCTACTGTTGTTGCTGCCAAATTGCAAATTAAACAAAAATTTAAATTAAGGAGTTTTGACTGTATGCATTTATAAATACCTAAATGTGCATTCTCAGGTTTAAAACTCAGTTTCCTTCATCTCTACTAGTTATATGTCATCAATATAGTTCATATTCCACTGGCTGTAACTTTCTACCTTAAGAGACAGATATTTGGAAGATATTTCAATTTTAAACAATTTTACACAAGTTCTCTACCTCTTTTACAAGACTAACTGGTAGATGGAAGAGATCTGGATTAGGGGCAAATTAAAAATACCACAGAACAATGTAATCCAGACATTTGCCTCCCAGAATGTTAAGAGAAGAATAAAAGAAAGTGCAAGGTTAAATCCTCATGAAGTTCTCATGAAGAACTATCTTGGGGGACTCAGGAAATAATCCTCAGCTTAGGACCTGCAAACCTAGCTTCTATATGTAAGGGGAATAAAAGAGAAAGGAAAAGATCCAATGCAGTATTATATCATGTTTTCTGGTGATCACTGATAAGAGATGGTAATAGATGTTCTACAAAACAACCATCAGAAAAATTAAAGGTCAACTAAGATTAGGAAACTGTTAGGGTGAAACATGTTTCTTCCCCTCCCCCCTACC